>NW_024712260.1:837500-887500 GCF_018991925.1 Homarus americanus | reverse complement strand
AACACGTGCGACCCATGCGGGAGGTTCTGCCCGTATCGGTGATTACCCAGAGGATGGTTTGTATGTAGAAACTATTCTTTATGCATAAATCAGTAACACAGTACAGTGGAGTCTCACTTGTGCAGTTATCGCTTATGTGATTGGTTGAAATGTGACCATGGTTATAGCTTACGCAGGTAGTGGTATCGCATTAATTTAGTGCTCTTTTGCTTATTTAGATTAATAACAAAAAAGGAGCTTTAGGTTACTCGAATTACCAAAAAATCCGGTGCCTGAAAGATGGGGAGTGCTGGCAACATTGTTTAGGAAAGTAGGAACGATCAACTGTAAGTAAGAGACCAGGAATATACTGTACAACTTATAGCTGAAACATTCAAGATCCAGTTGAGAACAATGTTGAAACCTTCAACTATATTTAATTGTAGTGAAAACTGGAGCAACAATATGTTTTGAGCTGGCAAGGCCTGATAGAATTCACTGATCCTGCTCTCGTGAAGTTACATCATCACTGTTCGTAACTGAAGTAATATTTCTTTAGTTTACAGCTATTAGAGGAACTGATGACTATTGAAATGCAGTGAGTCCTCGCTTAACGTTGTTTCGGTACTAAGTCGCTAAATTTTTGAGACCGAAAATTCGTTTAACATCCGTGATCGGAAACTATGCCATTTTTCGTCGTCAGGGACCACTTTTTACGGTTCATCACCCCCTCCCGTCTGACCTCCAGACTCCCGCCCAACTGTCGTGGTGTGTAGTGAGCTGTGTGTTTGTATCAAGCAACCTGTATGTGTTAAGTAATATTGTGGACCAGATATCAAGAGTATAACCATTCCAGGAATATGGAGACCACACAGATCACTACAAAGAGGATTAGTGTTTGTCACGGATGTTGAGTGAACCAATTGTATTTGAAGAGAAGTTTTGTGAGGTGTTTCTCCATGGATACTTAATAATTATTATTGAAATTTAGAGCCCGGGTACAGTACAAATAAACAGTACACAACTTGTATACTTGAAGAAAACAAATTAAGCGAGATAGTAGTGACTAGTAACGATGTTAGTAAGCAAATAGACAAACTAAAGCCTAATAAGTCACCTGGTCCCAATGAGATATTTGCCAGAGTATTAAAGGAATGTGTAGGTTATGTATCTAAGCTACTGTGCCGAGTAGCATTATATATATAAATGCTACTCGGCACAGTAGCTTATGTACAGGGTTGCTACTCGGCACAGTAGCTTAGATACATAACCTACAGAATGTAAGGAAGAGCTTAGTATGCCCTTAGCAAAGTTGTTTAACATGTCCTTAAAAACAGGTGTAGTACCAGAATCCTGGAGGATAGCGAATTTAATACCAATTTTCAAGAAGGGGGATAGATCACTATCCTCTAACTACCGCCCAATCAGTCTAACATCAATAGTAGGCAAATTACTGGAAGCAATCATTTCAAACTCTATTCAAAATCACCTGGAGAAGCACCGATTGATCAATGATTCCCAGCATGGCTTCACAAGCGGACGTTCTTGTCTAACTAATCTATTAACACTCTTTTCATCAGTTTTCGAATCGGTGGACGAGGGGCACAATTATGAAGTGGTATATCTCGATTTTAGCAAAGCCTTCGACAGAGTCCCCCACGAAAGACTAATTAGAAAGGTAGAAGCACATGGCATCAAAGGTAACATCCTTAAATGGATTAGGGCATAGTTACAGGACAGGAAACAGTGAGTGAGCATTAACGGCACTAAGTCCCATTGGAGCAACGTCACAAGTGGAGGTCCCCAAGGCTCAGTACTTGGACCATTATTATTTATTATATACATAAACGACATAGATATCGGCATAGACAGCAACATAAGTAAATTTGCTGATGACACTAAAATAGGACGTGTTATTAAATCTGACGAGGACTCAGCAAAGCTACAGGAAGATCTAAACAAATTTTTCGAATGGTCTGAAAAATGGCAGATGAAATTCAACGTGGACAAATGTAAAGTACTCAGTATAGGAGATGTAAACAGGGAAACCAGATGAACAACGATACCATAGAGAAATCCGACTGTGAGAGATTTAGGAGTAATGATAAGTAGGAACCTTAAGCCAAGTAAACAATGTGTTTTTGCTCGTAACAAGGCTAATAAAGTACTTGGGTTCATACAAATGAGTGTTAGTTACAAGACTAGCGAGGTCATCCTAAAACTATATCTTGCGCTTGTGAGACCACACATGGATTACGCAGTTCAGTTCTGGTCACCGTATTACAGAATGGATATAGAATCCTTGGAAAGAATTCAGAGGAGAATGACAAGACTAATCCAGAGCATTAGGAACCTTGAATATAGAGACAGGCTAAAGCATCTTAATTTGCACTCCCTCGAGAGACGAAGAGCGAGGGGTGACCTGATAGAGGTGTATAAGTGGAAGTCAGGGCTAAACAAAGGGGACATTACAAAGGTACTCAAACTATCCAACCAGGAGCGAACTCATAACAATGGTTTTAAATTAGACAAATTTAGATTTAGGTGTGAAATAGGTAAACACTGGTTTGAAAACAGAGTAGTGGATGAATGGAACAAGTTACCAAATATCATCATTAACTCGAATACGCTGAATAGCTTCAAACATAGGTTGGATGCTTATATGAGCAATAGGGGTTGGGTGTAAACGGGACTGCCCAGTATGGGCCAATAGGCCCGCTGCAGTTTCCTCCATTCTTATGTTCTGATGTACAGTACGGCACTTCCTATAACACTCAGAAGGGAACCACTTCACACATCAGTAACAAGACAGGAGCTCACTTGCCACACTCCATGTCTGTAAGTACCAACATTTATTAACACAGGTTTACACAAAAGAAAATAATACACTGGCATTAATAAAACAAATCATAAAATTTAAAACTTTTTCTAAAATTTCAAAAAATATATATTTTTTTAATTTCGTTAGTTAGGTTAATTCTAGCCTAACTCCCAAGAACAACCTTTGTTCTTTTAAGTACAGTATGTTAATTAAATAAAAATAATTTAGTGTACTCTGAAAAAACAAAACCCCACAACATTTGTACAATATTGTACAGTACTTTGAATTAATTAATACAGAGTATCATCTCATTCCTCAAATTAGCTTATCACATGAAATAAATCCCACTGCTGTAGTCACCATTTTTGACTGGGGTTTCCACTCAGACTTAACTTTTTTCCAACTTAGTTATATTCTGTTCTGTGGGTTAATCTGGGAGAACCACATCATTGTACTCTAATATACTGTACCTTCATTAATTAGTTATTTCTTAATGCTGCCACCACCCAGACTTTACTTTAGAATATAATACAACTAATGAACCTCTTAATTAACGTGGTATGGCATGAGAAGTTAGGTACGCGAGTTAAAATATATTTTGGATAACAATTATTAGAAGGAATGAACAATGATGCACATCGTATTATACTTAATAGCGCACAATAATATTATTTATAGCACCACCAAGTACCTAGGCTCTAAATTTCAAAAATAATTAATTAGTATCCATGGAGAAACACCTAACAAAACTTCTCTTCAAATACAATTGGTTCACTCAACATTCGTGACAAACACTAATCCTCTTTGTAGTGATCTGTGTGGTCTCCACACTTGACCTGGAATGGTTATACTCCTGATATCTCGTCCACAATATATATATATATATATATATATATATATATATATATATATATATATATATATATATATATATATATATATATATATATATATATATATATATATATATATATATATATATATATATATATATATATATATATATATATATATATATATATATATATATATATGCGTGCGTGCGTGCGTACGTACATACATACATACATACATATATATATATATATATATATATATATATATATATATATATATATATATATATATATATATATATATATATATATATATATATATATATATATATATATATATATATATATATAATATATATATATATATGCAGTCGGCCCTTAACATACGCGGGTTTATAATACACAGATTTGCAAATACGCGGATTGCCCCGCCGGAGGAATATTCTGTACATTGAAGTACATTGAAATCGGGCGCGGCACCGAACACGGGACACCACCCGCTCCCGCAACCTCACACACACACGCATAGCTCTCCCTCACTCAGTCAGTCTCGCTGTAACCACGCTTGTGTTGACATCAGCATTGTAGTTGCAAAAATATTACATTTCCGTGAATGTATTATATCAAGCACAGTATGAATAGAATATCACTAATATAAGAGTATTTTAACCGAAAACTACTAAAAAAACGAGTAACATATCTTGAACATCGGAAGGATAGGTAAAGTCTTTTGTTTTCATGTGGTTTATCCTAATTTACATTGAAATGCATTACGTTTCAGCAAAACTACTATTTATTTCTGAGAATATGGAAATGTAATATTTTGCTGAAATGACGTACGTATCACAGTGGAAAGTGACGAAAGCAATGACTCGCTTTCTTTCGTTCAAAAGATGTTACCGTAATCGCTTTTCGAATGGTTTTCAGTTAAAAAACTGTTGTATTACAATAATATTCTATCCTAATTCAGTACAGCCCCAAGCAATAATACATTAGCATTCCAACTTGAAAAATAATGTAAGCTAAACCTACAACCCAGAATGCAGCCACTGTACCACATAGGTATAAGTGCAGGCAACTGTTCATCAGTGATAAAATCAATTAAATTCCTACCTGGATATGGTACACTTTTCGTATTTTGGTTCAGCTTACCTGGGCTTTCATGTAATGTACTGTACTAAACGATCCTACTGTACTTATCTCAGTAGTGTCCTGTAATGTATTCTTTTCCTTCATCTTTTCTAAGTACTGGATGTGGATAAACCATAAGAGAATAGAACAATCTTCACTGAAACAAGACATAAACAAAGCATTATTTATACAATGTACCATTTATATTTCTGCTCATGAGGATAATTTGGTGCACAAACATCAAGGTTCTGGACTTTATTAAGAATAATGTATAGTCATTTAGTGCCTGGCAGACTGATCAGGGAATTATAGAACTGGCATTATTGTGCAATGAATTAATAAACCTGCAGCAGCTTGGTTCTGACACACACACACACACACAACAGAACTTGCCTTTAACATGTAGTCTGTGGTATTTAACATGTGCTACCATATGTAGTGTGTGGTATTTAACATGTACTACCACATAGTGTAGTATTTAACATGTGCTACCACATAGTGTAGTATTTAACATGTGCTATCACATAGTGTGTGTGGTATTTAGCATGTGCTACCACATCTAGTGTACATTATTTAACATGTGCTACCACATAGTGTGTGGTATTTAACATGTGCTTCCACATGTAGTGTGTGGTATTTAACAGGTGCTACCACATAGTGTGTGGTATTTAACATGTGCTACCACATCTAGTGTGTGGTATTTAACTGTGCTGCCACAAGTAGTGTGTGAAATATAATATGTGCTACCACATGTAGTGTGTGGTACTGTATTTAACATGTGCTACCGCATGTAGTGTGTGATATTTCACATGTGCTACTACATCTAGTGTGTGTTATGTAATATGTGCTGCCACTTGTAGTGTGTGGTATTTAATATGTGCTGCCACATGTAGTGTGTGGTATTTACTATGTGTGCCACATGTAGTGTGTGGTATTCAGTGTTACAGTGCCAATTTTTAAGGAGCCGGAGTTGTCAAAATAATTTCCGTTTCCTAAACCGTTTCTATTGTTATGTGCCTTTCATATGACTTTCACTGTTGAGCTTTTGTCAAAACTAAAGACTATAATAAGAAAGACAGGAAAGCCTCTACTTTTACCGCTGAAAAAACTTGAGCTACTGAGCTCCAATCAACACGGTTAACTAAAAGCCCCCCGGGGCGTGTGCCCATGTTTCCATGGTAACCAGCACAGTGAGCTTGTGTTTAACGTTGCTATATATCATTGATTATATAGAATTTACTGTGTGATATTGTATGTATCAGCGTGCATGTGTACACATTAAGAACGTCAAGGCCACAAATATTGCCTCTGTTGTTCTCTTGGCAAGCATGAGTCCAAATTGCACTTCAATGTATCCACTCCCTTGCTTATCAATTTCTTAATCAATCCTTCCACAGTTTTCATAACCTTATCTAACAGCTTCAGACCCCTATAGTTTCCACATTAGTGCATCAAAATTTCCCTTTTGAGTGTTCATAATGATACATCCTTGTTTGTACCCACTATTTGCCTTGCTATTTTGTACACCTCACCTCTAGCATTCTTATCTATTCAGCTTATCCACAAATGCATTCTGTTCGTGCTTCTTAACCTTTTAAGTCTCCTCTGGCTGGCCCTGCACTTGGTCTCTTCCCAATTGATTACTGCTCTTTCAGACCTTATACAATCTTCCTTATCACTCAGTCCACTTCATCATTCCACCATGTTACCACACCATTTATCAAGCCAGACCTCAACCACACATAATAAACCATCCTTCATTACCCTTTACACTGTCATTAACCATTTCCAATTTTCTAAGCTAAGCTTTAAATACTTTCATTAAATTTTTCCTTAAATTTAGCAGTTAGTAACAGTGAATATGCTGTGAAAAATAAATATCCTGTAATAATGTTTGAACTTTTAATAACAGTAGGTTATGTTCATCATTACCTATCTCCTAAATGATCTTTGTACAAATGGTTCATGAAATAGTTTTAAAAGTATCCCATATGCTGCACTCCTTGACTACATCAAGCTTAAAAAATATAAACTACAGTACAGCATCAATGAAACAAACTCATTAAAAGGTACAGTATATATTTATAAGATTATTAAATTAGGAAACCTTATGTTAAACTTGAAATTATTTCTTACATGAGGCACAGTGTGAATGGCCAAACTGTGTTAGTGTATTGTTATTTTTCAACTCGTGTTTTCGGGTAGATATACGCAATTTTATTTATATTTTATCATTATACTGGTGACTAACTAGACACAAACATAAAATACCTGTACAAATGTGTTTACTTAAATATAAAAGCCAAACAATATTTAAACTTCAACCCTTGTTTATATACATTAGAAAAGCTACAGTACAGTATTTATACTAGAAAGAAAATTTTAGCAAGTGGATAGAATTCATTAAAAACCTTGAGAGGTGCATTGGCAGACAAGACCGAGTATTCATTTATGTTAATTATCCATGTAATTTTGTTCCCTATACAGTATACTGCTCATTAATGAGGGGTCAAAAAATTACCACCTTTTACTGAAAACCTTTAAAGGTGTATTTATGGAAAAGGTTAATTTTTTTTTAGATTTGGAATCAGACACAGTACTTCCATTTCCCATAAGTGATATTCAGTTAAGCTGAATTTACTTTTATAAGGGTTTTCAAGGTGACCCCCCACATAAATTGAGGATTTACTGTATATATTAACTTGTCCTCAATAAGTCTAGCAAGAAGTGTGATGGAGCTCTTCAGTGAGTGTTACGCTGATTGTTTACAAGTTCAGTGATTTTGTTCTCGGCAAGAGACAATCTCTGTTCTAAGATTACAACAGTCTGAGTAAGAGTGTCAAGCTGGGCTATGATATGTTGGAGAGAACCTTTCACTTGTTGTAAACCTGTAGATGTATCCTCCTCTGCACTCCCATTTGTATTCTGTTGGAAAAAAAAATTTGGTTAAAAGTTTTGGCATGAATTAATATATTTTAAAGTGTTATCTATAAACACTAAAAGAATGACTGTGTGATGGTGGCCACACTTCAAAATGGGAAAGCAAATATATTAATGACTTACCTAATCACCAGTTTAAAAAAAATATATGAAAAAATAGTATCCTTAAATGTAGGGTTATATATCAATAGACTATTTTCCACATCCCTCCAATTATGAGACTTGTAAAATAATAAGTGCTGTCAAGGAGTCACTCCTTGACAGCACCCAGGTATCTGTCAGATGAGCTGACATCACAGAAATCTAGTTATCATACAAAACATCTTGTCCTATACACTTCATACCTTGTACTTATTTGTGTTGTAGTTATGAAAAGTTTCAGGTTCACTCCTGCCCTGAACGTTAGTGATTTGTTCCTCATCCACAGAGTCGTCTGGTGACACTGCAACAGTCACCTCCAATGGCTGCTCATGGTCTGCCTCTTCAGTTACCTCCAGACCCTCACATAGCTCCACTGGTTTAAAGTTGGTTTTCCACACCATCACCTGAATTAAAATTATGCCTCATAATACTTTCAGTCCACTGAAATAATGTGATAAATAATTATTATAAGTGAATAAATGTTACCTTCCTAATTAAAACACTTATCCAGTTCAGTCTCCTACTTATACAGTATAATGAACTCATTAAGAGCAAAGTAACTAAGCTTCAGTAAATTAAGTGTTCTGTTTAAGTTGTTTCTATTTATGGTGCTTTGCTAGTGGCTATGATTTGATTAAAAATTTTTATTAAATCAAAGTTTATTTGGAAAAGAGAAAAATTAAGAGGTACAAATTACTTTAAGCAGTTGCCTTAACAAAACCCAGCAAACATAAAAGCAAAACATGCTTTTTGCTCTATATCAAAGGCTAGGAATAAAAATTAAATTACAGGTAATCAAACACCATCTGAGTGAAAAGAGAGATGGTGTTACTGTAATTCAATATACTGTAGTTACTGCTGGAAATTATTTTCATTTCATCAGTTTCTTTAATCATGGAAAACCTTGCGTGTTATCAGTGCACAAACTCAAACTGGTACCATGGCAACACTTGATAAATTTTGTACCAAATTGTTTATCATGTAGATTTTGTCACATGTTCATCAAATCTAACAAGTTTGACGCAAATCTGCAAACTCGTTTTTTGAAGGTACACAGACAGGACCAAAAACAATACACTGACCCACATTTGCAGAGGCTAAAAACAGATGTGCTAAAGTTCAACTCAGCTTTGAATGTAATAAAATAAGACATACAGCTCCTCCCCGACTTACAACGGGGTTAGGGACACAATTCCAGGTCGTAAGTAAAAAATGCTTAAATAATACATAGAAAATCTAAAATGGGTGTCTCTTTTTCTTCTCAGCATCACAAAACTCTCACTTTTAAGCTTGCCAGCCATTTTAAAATGAATTAAAAACGAAAATTTTGTCTGTGTACTGACGTTAAGACTCGAAAATATGTAATTTGACAAAATTTTGGTACGACTGAGGCAGGTCGTAAGTCGGGGAGGAGCTGTATAAGTAAAAAGAGGGACTTGGTAGAAGCTTCAATGTGTTCATTTCCTTATACCTAACAAAGTCTCACCAAATTAAAAGATGAAAACTGCACTATTTTCCATTCTTACGATGCTCAAAATAAATATCGTGAGAATACAAATTTAAAAGACATTTACCTGTTTGTCTCGACCACCTGAAGCAAAGTACTCGCCATTATATGAAAAACCACAGCAAGTTACAGCTCCTTGATGTCCATGGAGAGTATAAATGGCTCTTCCCTCTAGTAGGTCCAACAGTTTGAGAGTTCCATCAGCTGAGCAAGTTTCCAAAATGTGTCCTGGAATAAGAATGTCGTTGATACTAAGGGGAAACGATAAGTTTTGGGTGAAATTGAGTACTGTACAGTATATTTATAATAAATTACCTCACAGTTGCAAAATCTAACATTTATTGAAGATGCAGAAAAGGAACTGAATATATACTATAAGGAAAATACAAATAGAACATTGATTAACAAAAAACTATGATGGGGGAAAATCGAACAGCTGGCTGCATTAGTCAAGGATTCCAGAAGGGTATTACTTGTATAGAACTTCTACTAAAGTAGTTATGAAACACAAAGGCTGAGCATTACAAAAAGTAGGTTGTAGTCGGTGGTACAGTTGGACAGGTGATGAGCAACCATTAGATAAAAGAATAAGAGTCCATAAGAAAGAAACAAACTAGCTGATTATAAATTTGAGTGAAATGCTGAAGGTAAATACAGCAGACCCTCCACTCCCCAAAACCAGAGTCCTACTCTACTCTACCTCTCACACTCCACAGTACCCACTGTCTACCTAACCTGCCCTACTCTACCTCTCACACTCCACAGTACACACTATCCACCTAAACAGAGCTCCTTCTCCTTAAATTTCTACAAAAGTAAAATGGAGAAAAAAAAAATCATGTTTACTGGCAAATTCCCATACTGTACACACTCCCCGGGTTCCAGAACACTCGGTTTACAGAAATTCGAGGATACAGAATGCCTCCCATAAGTCCCATTATGAAAAAATTTTGGTTGCACAAAAGTTTATGTTGTTATGGAAGGTAATTAGTGCGGCGTAACAACACTACAGTAAAAGTCCAAAAAATCCGGATGCCAGAAATCCGGACCACCCGAGAATCCGGACTTTTCGAAAACCCTCAAACTTTTTAAATTTAGCGGGCTTTTGTGGGTTACGTGAATGAATGGAGTTGTTTTAAAAAAATTAATTTACATAATTCTAATAATAAAAGTAATTGTAAATTATAGGTAGCTAATTTTGTTAGTTTTGTAATTAGCTTGTCCTGAAATGTAAAATTTGAGGCACTATAAATCTTTTGTGTGTATGTGTGCATGCGTGAACGCCACAGCTGCACAGCAACAACAAGTGACCACGCGGTCGCCACTTTAAAACAAGCGATCAAACTGTGACAACGTATGTAATTTTGAGTCCTACTCTTTCCATTTACAGAGTACAAGCCCATAATAATGGCTCCTAAAGTAGATAAACTTCGTTGTGTGAAGAGAAAGAAGAACACATTGAAATTGAGTGACAAACTTGAAATAATTAAGAAACTAGAACGTGATGTGAGCAATGCTGTTCTAATGGAAACATACGACATTGGAAAGTCTACAATTTATGATATAATAAAGGCATAGAATAAAATTCTAGAATTCACAGCTTCTTCTGAGACTTACAATAAAATTGCTGAAAGAAAAAGTTTACATCGGCCCAAATTAGAAAATCTTCATAAAGTGTTGCACGAATGGTTTCTGTTAAAACGATCAGAAGGTATGGCAGATTTCTGGGCCGATGCTTATTGCCATAGCAAAATCTTTTAAGGAGCAAATGAACATTGAATCAGAGTGCGCATTTAGTGATGGATGGCTTAGGGAATTTCAAGACTCGTCATGGTATTAGACAGTTTGTTTACATTTTTGTCAAGTGTTCACTTTATTTTTCTTTAAAACTGCTAGTTTTGATAAATGAAGCATGCTTTATTTGCTAATGAATAAACTATCAAAATGTACCTGTTCATTTCTTCTTTATTCCTCCTTAAATTTGAATTTTAAAAGTACTGCCTGAGAATCCGGAAAATCCAAACATCCGGACCGACCCAATCCCCGAGCAGTCCGGATTTTTGGACTTCTACTGTATTTGTGGAGGATTATACATAAGGAGGCTGAGCGCATCCCCTTGTGAGACGCCATTTGTTATTCAGTACAGGGTACAGTACATGTTTACTTTATGGAAGGGTCATTTTCGGTTTACAGAAAATTCAGCTTACAGATAGGTCCAGGAATGGAACCTTTCCTTAAACTGGAGGAGCTGTGTACAGTACTGTATTCTGACTGGTTTTCAAATTATATTTTTTGACAGTTAACTCCTAACACTACAGAAGTATTTGAGTGAGCATTAAAAGCTTTCAACTTTCATAATACACAAGCATCATACCTCACCAGTATACGGAAATACTGTAAATTGGTCTCTTAGAAGTGGGTGTGTGGATAATTTACAACAGCACATAGGAGCTAATGCACATTAGAATCTTCCTGATAAATACAGTGAAAACCTCTATCCAATGGACTATGTGGGAGAGGGTAGTCCATAAGACCGAAGTCCGTTAAATGAACCTCCATTTAATGTACTATTGTATATGTGTTGGATGGAGGGATTACTGTCATGGTTGTTGATCAATTGTAAACATTCATGTACAGTACTAGTATCCATCTGCCATATTCCATGTGAAAAGAAAATGGCAGCTTGAGTGAGAAAACTTAAAGGGAAAGTTATTGTAACTTGAAAATACTGTACACATATGAGGAGCAACAATACAACAAAAAGTAAGAGTACATTTTTCTTGCTACTGATGAGAAAGTACAAGCTTTTGTAAATACTGTATTAACCACTTCATCGACGCTAAGAATATATTTACTTTATACAGGTTTAACATACAACTACAGTATACCGTATATAAATTTATAGGAGTGCAATTAAAACATAAAATTTTCTTTTATATAAACATCTATAAATTTAATATTTGAAGTTCAGCTATAGGGTTTAATATTCATATTGCATATACAGTACTTTATAAATATCCTCTGTACAGTGGGGTATGCTATAACGAACGGATCCTACTACGAATATTCCTATAACGAACGGTTTTACCTATAAAATTGAGAATGCTATAACGAACGCAACTCCTACAACGAACGCGGATGAATACGGGACTATTTCGCCTGGCGCATGAATATTGTTGTACCGCGACCCACAACAAGAGAGTCAGGCGCCATCTTTGTCTCATTGTGTAGTCAGTGCACCACTGTTATTGTTGAAATTTCGTCTTTTGATGTGGAAATTCGCGTTATTTGTATAACTATTTTGTTATACAAGTATACAATTGTAACAATGAGTCGTCCAAAGCGAGTGAGAAAGCTAATAACCCTTGAAACTAAGAAAGAAATTATAAAGAAACGTGAGAATGGAAGAAGCATTGCGAAACTTAGTGATGAATATGGGATGGCTAAATCGACTATATGTACGATTTTGAAGAATAAAGAGGAGTTAAAAACTGTGCAAGTGGCAAAGGGAATCTTTAGACTTAGCAAAGCAAAGTGTAATGTGATTGAAGAGATGGAAAATTTACTCTTAGTGTGGATAAAGGAGAAAGAAATGGCAGGTGGTAACATTAGTGAAGCTATAATTTGTGAGAAGGCCAGACAATTGTTTGAGGACCTTAAAGCCAAGACTCCCAGTGGAAGTGATAGTGATGTGCCAGTGTTTAGGGGTACCTGCATGCTGAATAACACTAAGGTAAGATAAAGTACCGTATTTTTTACATTTTCCACAGAATTTTTTCAGTGTTAGGTGGTTGTATTTGGGGGCCTGGAACGGATTAATCCTATAACGAACGAATGCTATAACGAACGAGGTTCTGGAACCAATTACGTTCGTTATAGCATACCCCACTGTACTTTCTTTGCAAATTAACATAACACCTACAGTTACATAAAAGCAAAGAGGACTTACCTGATGGATGGAAGGCAAGGCGATGGACAGGGCCAGAGTGGGTATCATATTGTTGAAGTAGCTTTCGTGTTCGGATGTCATATACCTGAAGAATAGACATCAGGTTAAGAGACTTACAAAGTTATCACAAACCAAATGGGAATTTTCAATTACATCTACAGTGATCCCTCGGTTAACGAATTACCTTCTATAAGATTCTTCACTTCGGTTAACGAGCAACCCCTCGGTTAACGAGTTTCTTACGAGCCGACCTCAACAAGTTTTGGCTTGCACTGGGCGGTCAACCAGCTGTAGTATTAGTCCGCCAATACATTAATCGGTTCTAGGGCTTAAATTCCTTACTATTTTAGTAAATATCAAGAAGTTTATACGATTCAATAATTTTAAAAGTTTAATATTCAATTTTTTTAGTCATTTTAACAATTATTGAACATAATTGAAGGTAAAGTGACTAGTTTAATGCGCGGCATCCAGCCTCTTAACACAGCAAACAGGCTTTAGTCTCTCTCTGTTTTCACTGGAGGTAACATCTTGCTTGAGACTCTCCAACTAAATGCTTTTTTTCTGTGTTTCCAAGCAAATTATTGGTCATTTTGAAATTTATTTTACATATTGACAATATATAGCGCAGTGCAGTGTTATTTTAAAGAAAATATTCTTTATTTACAACAAGTTTAACTTTAAAAAGCACGTGTTGACATTGTTTGAATCCAGCATGGGGCCTAAGAGATCAAGAAAAGCGATTTCAATCCAAACCAAGCAGGAAATCATAAAAAAACATGAACAAGGCATTAGAACAAATGCGCTATGCAAAGAATATAGCATGTCGACATCAACTGTGTTGACAATTCTTGCACAGAAAGACAAATTTAAAAAGTGAAAGTGAGAGACAAATCTACAAGAGTGTTTAAAAGTAGATCCCTAATTGCAGAAACTGAGAGGTTACTTCTCATCTGGATAAGGGAAAAACAGATGAAAGGTGATTCAGTTTCTACTGATTTCATTTGTGAAAGAGCCAAGGAGATTTACGAACATTTAAAGACAGATCAACCTGGTTCTTCAGGCACAGAATTTGAAGATTTTCGGGCCAGCAAAGGCTGGTTCGAAAAATTTAAGAAAAGAAGTGACATTTTCAGTGTTGTTAGGCATGGTGAAGCTGCTAGTGCTAAGGAAGGGGCAGCAAAGTTTTTAGATGAATTTAAAAAACTGATGGAAGAAGAAAATTATCTTCCACATCAAGTGTTCAATGTGGACAAAACTGGGCTGTTCTGGAAAAAGATGCCCAAAAGAACACTCATCACCAGAGATGAAGCCTCTTTACCTGGGCATAAACCCATGAAAGACCGTCTCACTCTATTGCTTGGTGCCAATGCTTTAGGGGATTTCCGACTGAAGCCTATGCTTGTCTACCACTCTGAAAACCCCAGGGTGTTCAAGCAACAGAAAGTGGTAAGAACAAAGCTTGGAGTTTATTGGAAGTCCAACCGTAAGGCATGGGTGACAAGACAGCTCTTTAATGAATGGGCTGTTGATGTGTTTTGCCCTTCTGTCAAGAGCTACCTAACCACCAATAAACTCCCTTTAAAGGCTCTTCTCCTCATGGATAATGCTCCTGGTCATGACCCTGACCTTGCCAGAAATTTGGAGTCTCAATTTGACTTTGTCAAAGTGTTGTTTTTGCCTCCAAACACTACATCAATCATACAGCCAATGGACCAGAATGTGATCAGCAACTTCAAGAAGTTGTACATGAAGAAAATGTTTAAGAGGTGTCATCAGGCAACTTCCAATGATCCTGAACTAACACTGAAACATTTCTGGAAGGCACAATTCAACATCCTGGAGGCTGTAAAATGGATTGTGTCATCATGGCAAGAAGTCTCCACTAGATCCCTCAATTCTTCATGGAAAGCACTGTGGCCATCAGTAGTCCATGATTTTGAGGGATTTGAGGAAGAAACAGAGATGGACCAGGAGATTGTGTCCATTGGTCAGTCATTGGGCCTTGAAGTGGAGGAGGAGGATGTGGAAGAGCTTGTGATGTCTCATGAGGAGGAACTTACTCCTGATGACTTGAAGCAACTGGATGAGATGTTACAGGTAGAGGCTGACAGTGGTGAGGAGGAAATTGAAAGTGATGACCATATGTCAGCTAAACAGTTGAAAGATGTGATTTACCACTGGGAGAAGTTCAGGGAACTGGCTTCAAAGCACCCAGAAGTGGAAAAAACTGAACTAACTTTGTGTCATGTTGAGGACTCAGTGGTCTCCTTCTTAAAACATAAGTTAATGGTGAGGAGGACAGATGGCCCCACAGACCACAATTGACACTTTCTTCAGTAAAAGGCAGAGGGAACAAGATGCTATCCCTCAGCCTTCCATTTCAAGAAGGAGAGAGGATGTTCATGGTGGAGAATCTGTCAGTCCAGAGGTTCCTGACATTTTCATGGAAGGTGACTCACCTTCCAAGAAGCAGTAAAATGCTTCTCCTCCACCTCCACTTCCTTCTCTTCTCCCTTCTTCTCCTCCACCTCCCACTTCAAATTCACATCATCATCATCATCATCATCCAGGAGCCTTCAACATACACACCTCAAAATAAGTGAACTTTTCTACCTTTTTTGTTGAATTTAGGCAATTTTCGGTGAGCTGGAACCAATTACCCAAAAACCCATTGAAACAATGGTTTCGGTTAACAAGCAACCTGCTGGAACGGATTGTGCTCGTTAACCAAGGGACCACTGTAATCGGTTTTAGGGCTTAAATTCCTTACCATTTTAGTGAATATCAAGAAGGTTGTACTATTCAATAATTTTAAAAGTTTTATATAATTTTTTTAGCCATTTTAACAATTATTGAACTTAATTGAAGTACAGGAAACTAGTTTTTTGCGCGCCAATAAACACTAAAGTAATGTAAATCGATATGTGATCATAAAGCAACATCTGAGTAAGCTAAAGGAAATTTAAGTGCTGAAACCAAGAGAACTATATACTGTATACAGTATATATATATATATATATATATATATATATATATATATATATATATATATATATATATATATATATATATATATATATATATATATATATATATATATATATATATATATATATATATATATATATATATATATATATATATATATATATATATATATATATATATATATATATATATATATATATATATATATATATATATATATATATATACTGTATACAGTATATATATATATATATACAGTATGCCTGGATAATTCGCGGATTTTTATTTCGTGGTCCTCTATTATTCATGGATGGCACCTTGGATGTACCCAAGAATGTCTGCGAGTAGTTTTAAAGTTGCCGGCAATTTCGCGGACAGGACAGGGAGACATTTGCTCTAAGAGACAGTACAGTACACAAACATGCGACAGCGACCTTTCCTCACCTCGTCTCCCTAGTTGTACTATCCACTCATAATATTTCACCATAAATTTTCATTATATGCCCTACACTGGATATGAGAAGCAGCTAAACATAGGGCAGGTACTCCAAACATTAAATACTGTACTGACATGCTTGGCACTTATCCACATATATACTGCATACTCTCTCATTATCAGGAAACTCACCTTAACAGAATTGTCAGCATTAGCTACAGCAATACAAGTGCCTGATGGGTGGAAAGCAACATAATTTGATGAGCTTCTCAAATCTGCAAAGCTGTGGAGAGTACTTGCAGTTTGTATATCATGAAGCTTGACTGTTTTGTCGTCTGCACAGGAAACAAGCATACGGCCATCTGGGGAAAATCTTACACAACGTACCTGAAATAAAATTGGAATTATTTTAATCAAATTTGACTCCTGCTATTATTTATAATCTTATATCAAATAAATATCTTTCTTCTATATATTTTCTATCATTTTTTTCTCCACAGACACTATATTAATTTACCTAATAGCATATACAGTACAGTACCGATATCAGGTATGTACTGCATCAAAAGAAAATTAACACCTACTGTACACACAAACTCGCAAGCAATCATCAGTGTACGAACAACCAGTTGATTAAATTATAGATACCCTGAGCATATTTATAATGAAACTAACCCAATTGGTGTGTGTGGGAATGGAACAAACAAATTTATGTCTGTGTACAGTCCAAAGCTTAATTGTTTTGTCATCTGAGCCAGTCACCAACTGCTGACCATCTGGAGAGAAATGCACTGAACGGACAGTTGCCAAGTGAGCACGAAATTCTGTAGAATCTCCTGAAAAGATAAAATAGTAAATTAAATTGTAGCTAAGGTAAATACAGTATCATAATCTTTGTCTACTGAAACATTGAATGCTGCCACCAACTAATAAGGGCAGAGGTTTACTAAAATTATTCAAAGGTCATCTTAAATCCCCGTTCTTTGATGTTGCAGCGTGTCCAAAAGGAAAGAGAAAAAATTTGAAGAGAAAGAGATAGAAACTTTGTCTTGTCTTGTTAACATAGTATAAAGGATATTAAATAATTTTTTAGCACAGGAATAATTGTTAGAATACAATAATGTTGGGGAATCCTCATTTTGTAAAATTCCCTGGTGTAGCTAAACCATTAGCTACGGTTTGATGTAGCCACACATTGTATTACAGTTTATTCCTTATCTCTAGCACTTCCACCAAGTACTTAGCAAAGTAAGATGGGAATCAGGATTGAGCTGCCTATAATTATATATCCAGAAGGGACACTATCCCAAGTACAGGTACTGTAATAATATTAGAAGCTGCCTTTAAAACACATTTTTTTTTTACAGAACTTTTAAACATAAAGATTACCCATAAGTTTAAAGAACAAATAAAGAACATAAAAATAAGGAAAGTACTGTACAATACTTTAAATTAAATACCATTAAGACACTGCCTAATACTGTACTGTACTTTGCCTTTTCACCATAGGTAGTCTCGTTCAAGATTCTTCGAACACGGCTGGAGACAGCTGGCAACTCAAGGCCGTTTGTTTACTATACAGTACATTAGTACATAGTAAAAATTATGAATAAATGTAAAAGTGATCAGTATTGGTTACTTAGTTCCCCATTGCTTAATTTAATGGTTGGGCTTTGTCGTTTCGTTTTATATCATACTACGTACTATAGTAAACAAACGGCCATGAGTTGCCAGCTGTCTCCAGCAGTGTTCAAAGAATCTTGAACGAGACTGTGCCTTTGGCCATGCAAATTAAGGATTTGAATGAAAAAACTACAAAGTCAAGTAATTACAGTTAATTAAATAACTCTGATATAATTTCACCCATAAGAATTTCACTAATTATTTGAAACAATCAATTCCCTTCTTTTTTAGATGCCATTTTTATGTAATTTCTTATCAAAATTGAGATTTGTAGTCATTTAAATTGCATACTTTCCAATTTGAAGATGCCCCCGCCCCTCCACATTGACAGTCAATACAGTATCAAACTATAAAAGTCCCTGGAATACCAACCTCTAATGTTGGGAATCCAAAGCCTGACTGAACGATCACGAGATGCTGATGCCATTAGATTGCCACTGGGAGAAAAGCAAACATCGTTGACAGCGTCTGTGTGGCCTATAAACCTGCAAAAATAATAATACTGATCTAGACAATAAAGAAATTATTGGCAAATTGCTGTGCAACTTTAGCCATCCATCAAAATCTGTATACCTATACTGTACAATATGTCAGACTATCTTCTGTTCACTTATGTAAACTTGGTCACCAATTTTTTGTTGTTGTTGAATTTATGTACCGGGTATATGTAATGTATTTTATAGGGCAAAGGGAGGCTGGGAATGTAACTCCCGTATTTTATCTATTTCTTATGGGGAAAATTTATTCCGTTAACGTTGTTTCCATTAACGTCGCGGTTTTCAGGAACGGAACCATTACGTTGAGCGAGGACTTACTGTACATACACAATGCTCACTACAATCACGTAAAGTTCAACAAAATGGCCACTCCAGTAACAGACTGCCACTGTCTTCCACACTGCAAGTGGAAGGATCCACAACAGAGTAAAAATGCATCTTTACACATAGCAAAGGTTCTTGTTGATTAATGGTTAACTAAATTACTGCAATCTGTCCTTCTGGTTAGATTTTCTTATGACAGCATGGGGGGAGGAGCATTTTTCAAAAATAATATATTTTAGTCATAAAAACCAAATTACAAAGCCAGGTAAATCAAAACTGCAATAAGGCAGGTAGGATATTATCACAGGGGAACTATGTTCTTAATTATACTGTATTTCACCAACTTATTCTTACTATGTACAGCACAAGTTGTCAAACAATTGGAAAAGGGTCAATTAACTCCCCCATAAAAGTTCTACTGTTGATAAAACAATATTACTGTATATTTATGAAATACAATAAACTTCACAATTCCAAGTTTTATGAAGTCAAATTCTATAAAAAAAGTTAAAAGACTTGTACATGAGCATGTACAGTAGAGTACAGTACATCATACACCCTGTACAGTACAGTACTGTACTTACTTTTAACACTGACTTGTACTTCCCATAAGATCCAGCCTTTGCCAACTGTGGGAGAATTCCGGAATGTAAACCCTGCAGTTAGCAAGGGATTACAGTACAGGTCCAGTAGATGTATTGTAAAGATTACTAAGTGTAATACAGTACTGTATTCTTTAAAACTACAGCAAAAACAAAGATGCATAAACTAACCTGTAGGCACGGATCTGTTGATGGAGATTCCAGATCATAATGGTGTGGTCCAGTGATGCAGACACCAATTTTTTCCCATTAGGACTAAAGTCCAAAGCTGTGACCACATCCTTGTGGCCTTTAAAGTGACGTTCAAGTATGGGGTCTTCGTTGTTCATTGTGGCTGATATATCCTGAAAAAAAATATAAATAAATAATAATAAATAAATAAATACAAATATTGTACATGAAACAAATCCCAAAAAATTTATTTATTTTCACATAGATAACTTTCTAGGGGGAATAAACTATCACAGAGGTGCTACAGCTCCTCAGTACCGGTATTTTGAAACATACCTAAATTAAAACTGTACTTTGACATGCTTGACATCGCCTTGGTCAGTATTTAGACATGTTTTGTCCGACATATTGTTACGCTTCCATCACAAATTTATATTTTTCAAGTATTTTGGACTTTTTTATAGCACACGGGTTAATATTAGTTGTTCACCCAGTCCTCTTCTAGTGTTTTTAAGTACCCTAAATATGTTTTTTTTTTTAAATTGCAAATTGATATTTACGAGTAATGTTTCTTGTGCAAATGCCTTTTTTGAATATATCTACCCTCAAACATTAGGTATCTGCTGCTGTCGACTAGAGTTGCCATTTGCTGTTTAATTACTCCCGACCCGCTCGCTCCAAGCATACTCTCACATCAACAAAAAATGCAAAATTACACCATGACACTTTAAGAATGCTACTTTTATTAGTACCAGATATCAAAATACACGAGGAAAACCTATTTTTTCTAGTAGTTTCCGTGGTGAACCAACTAAAACGAATCTTTACCCTCATTTCTTACATTAAAAGAATATCCCCCCAAAAGGTAGAATAATTGTAGAGTTTGTAATTTTCAGAAAAAGATTATTAGTTTGGCAATACATATAAATGTGGTAGATTCTCAGTCACAGTATTATCATCCTTTCTATACATACAAACATTTGCAGAAAATGTCATTATTACGTTAGTTAATATTGACGACTAACCCGAGGACTACTTATTTGCTATATTAATTATTATCTTACTTTTTATTTGCATCAGTAAGTTCTGATATGACAATCATTTCTTGAGCAAATGCTTCATTTTGTAGATAATTAGATGCCTAGGTCCACACCAGTTTGTCTTCCCGGCGATAATGAGACCGCGCTCTAGAGAGGAGTCTCTCTTCCCCTCAGCAGTTTCATTTTCAGCATGACGTGTGAAGGTTGTAGCCGGTCTTTTATGGACGTAATTTGCCAATTTAGGGATAAAGACAACAAGACCCTTCAGTTTTTCAAAGACCACAGCATCGTTCCTTCAAATAAAAAGTATTTTTCACAGCAATACTGTGAAATAGAACTGGGTTTGTGTGCCAAATCAGTTGTTGATTGGAAACAATCATTCATCACTTCCTTAATGCCTTGGCTCGCCGTTTACCGCCATCTCAATAACAAATCACTCAGCCGCCCGGACTGCATAAGCGCCAATGCTGCCACATGGTCTTACGTCCAGAAAAAACCTCAAATTACACCATATCATAGTAAGTTCTTTCTGTTTAATATACCAGGGGTCCAGGGGCTCCATAAGGGAGTTAGGTAGGTTTATTTAGCTAGGTTGGTGAGACCTGTTTTTCATACCCACTAAGGTTAGGTTACGTTTATTTTAGAAATAAATTTTTGTAACACATTTGCACAAGCTACAACAATGTCCGCTAAAAAAAATATATATAGAAAAAAAGTGAAATTGCGGCATTTTCAAAATCGTTTTATATGAATTTTGGCAACGGGTTAGTCATCAATAATTACCATTACATTATACAGGTATGTATTATGATTTATTACAGACAACATGAATAAAATAGAATGTACCTACCAAACCTAGGATTTCAGAATAGGTTGTAATAGCCCATGTCTTATAGGCAGAAATATTTATATACAGTAAATGGGTTAATTACATTAGACTTATATACACTCTATTACCCTCTGTAACTTTTCATTAGCTATGAGGTAGCATGTTCAGAGCACGTGTTAATGTGTGCCCACGGGGAGTCGCGTCACTTAGTGCTGAGCTAAGATATTACGTAGCTGGCCCTTTGGCCACCCGATGCGGCAGTAGTTTGATATCCTTGACTAGAGGAAGACGTTATTGAGAGCCATCGTGGATGGTTCCATCTTCCCTCGAGGGAGGACGTATACAGTATTACCGTTCTCCCTCAACGGGTATTACAGGCACTCTTACTCAACCCCTCACCCCCAACAGGACGTATTTTAGAAGAGCTATTTAACACAGCCTCCGTCCTTATTTAACACTCATAGCTAGTACAGTACAGTGATTAAGTTATGGTGATATACACTTGGAACTGTATATAATATATTTTCATAATAAATAGAAGAAAGACAGTTGGGTTTTGCTATTAAAAACCCTATACAGTATACTTTTACATGTTCCAGCCCCATTAACTCATCAAGAATCAATGGTTAAAGGGCCAATTCAAGGATGTTAGGTAGGTTTAAATTGAAAAGATGGAAAATCAGTCAGTTGCTGGCTGGGAAGTGTCGTGGGCATAAACATGGCATTGTTGTTTGCTCTTCCTCTACCTGATTTGCTATATTCTTGAATAAAAAAATAAGTTTTCTTCTACACATATTTTTTTGCTAGGCTGCCAGTTCAAGTCTATTACCAAACTTACTAATAAATCTGTATTCATTCTTCACAATTACCTACAGTATGTATATAGTATATCATTGCTGTACAATAAAAATGTGTAACTTATTTTGAATTTCATCAAAAAATTCAGAAAACAGCTAGCTGGTTGGTGCCCCTATTGTAAACCTCTGGTATTATTTTACGTTTGGACAACACGGGAACCTCAAGAATGTTATCTTTGTAAACAATAGTATAGACAATTCCAAGACACTGTTCTTCTATGGCTTTTCCTTTGCAAACGATATATATACCTGGGGGGGCCCAAGGGTTAAGTCAAGCTAGGTAGTTTTGGGGGTCATTAACGAGAGAAACGCCATCGAAGGAAGGTGTCTTGGAATTGTCTTAACTCTTAATTGCAAATATAAAATTCCTGAGATTTAAGTGTTGTCTGAAAGTAAAACTTTACCAGCCTTTACTCTCAGCTACTTACAGGAAAGTAAAATTTTACCTTATACTTGGGTGCATAACAATGTAACAGATCACTGAATCAATATGCTGACAACTATCAAACAGATTAATCAAACACAAAGCTAACTTAATCTGCCATAATCTCACTTAAGCCAGGTCAACACACAGGAACAAAACAGAGAGCAACAGGTTTCTCTGATCATGTTTCCTGACCAATTTGAATTTCCAAGAGTAAAATCACAACATTTTCATACTTAAACGGTCAGCACAATATCATTTGTTCGTATTCAAGGGTTGGCACATCATATTATGACTCCAAACAATTAAAAGAACAACCTTAGATTACAACAAAAGCCTCCCAACGTCTTTTGACAACAAGCCAAAAGAAATGGTTTGAATCAAATATTCCCAAAATAACTCTTAACCAGTCACATCCGCCTAGAACCTTCATTAAAAAACGGAAATTGACTAATCAGATACAAAATTAATATAAAACAAGTGAAAGTGTTTGGGGACTCACAACAGCGGGTGGTGGTGGACGTTACGGAGCTGTGTGTGTGTGGCTCAGTCAGCTGTGTTGACGACTTTGAACTTCCCGGGAGATGATAGCGTCATTTCTCGCAATATTCGTAGGAATCCCAATATCTTCCTTATATTAACGAAATATACCAGTATTATTTTTGGAGTAAGGTTCCTTTAAGAAAAGCAGCAGTATAGGAAAAATAATAAATTGGTTAATGGGTTTGTTCCCGTGTTATTTGTAACATTGTTCTGTGTAACACTTTTTGGCATCAAATTCAAGTATCCATAATATAACGCTGTAATAATAATAATAATAATAATAATAATAATAATAATAATAATAATAATAATAATAATAAAATTAATAATAATAATAAAAATAATATTATTATTATATTATTAGTCAGTAAAATTCCCATACAGATTTACAATTGGAATGGGTTACCTAATTGATGCTTATCTCAAAGGCGGTGTAGAGAAATTGTCCCAGTGTAGCAGTTAAAAGTGAAGCGTTTGGTAAACTGATGGACTTTTATGTTTATCAGTAAATTAAATTTTAAAAACTAAATTAATTAATTGTGTTATCAGAGTTTACTCGCTTATTATACCACTAATGCACTGGACTATGCTGTCTTAAATTTATAGAAATTATAGTGTGTGTGTGTGTGTGTGTGTGTGATTCTTATCAGAACATTCGAACATGTACAGTAATGTATTTCGGCCTTATCCACCCTGAAATATATATATACTTTCAAGACTGAAATCTGAAACTTCGTGTTTTTATTACTGCTTTCTACTTTTTGTGGATATCATGAAGATTGTCTTCCTGCCCGCTTGCTTTTGATGTTTTCTTAACCATTACACAATATATCTACTTTTTTTTAATGTGTGGCTTGACTCAAGGCATACTTATATGTTCTTAAATATTACTTTACTGTACTTTCTTAAATATTACTTTACTGTACTTTTAATATTTTATCAATTCTTAATTGTATAAATAAATTTGTGCTTAATAAGGTGGTACTCATGAAGGTGTGGGCTGTGGGATGGTTGACAGTACAGTAGAGAACAGTCGCCGAGGTAATCTGGCCAGTTTGCCTTCACATCTGGTACATCGATCCTTTACACCAACCACCTGTGGTGTTGGTGGTCGTCTGGTGGTGTTGGTGGTGGTCGTCTGGTGGTGTTGGTGGTGGTCATCTGGTGGTGGTGGTGCCTCAGTCATCTGGTGGTGATGGTGGTGGCGCCTCAGTCATCTGGTAGTGGTGGTCATCTGGTGGTGGTGGTCATCTGGTGGTGGTGGTGGCCATCTGGTGGTGATGGTGGTGCCTCAGTCATCTGGTGGTGGTGGCCATCTGGTGGTGAGGTTGATGAAGCCTCCTGTCATCTGGTGGTGGTGGTGTGGTATGGTGGTGGTCATCTGGTGGTGGTGGTGCCTCAGTCATCTGGTGGTGATGGTGGTGGCGCCTCAGTCATCTGGTAGTGGTGGTCATCTGGTGGTGGTGGTCATCTGGTGGTGGTGGTGGCCATCTGGTGGTGATGGTGGTGCCTCAGTCATCTGGTGGTGGTGGCCATCTGGTGGTGAGGTTGATGAAGCCTCCTGTCATCTGGTGGTGGTGGTGATGCCTCAGTAGTCTGGTGGTGGTGGTCATCTGGTGGTAGTGGTGATGTAGCCTTCTGCCATCTGGTGTTGGTGGTGTTGTAGCCTTAGTCATCTGGTGGTGGTGGGGGTGGTGGTGATGTAGCCTCTGTCGTCAGTCTGTCCCTTGTTCTTCACTTCTGTAAGGTTAGATGATATAGATAGTTATCAATGAAAAATAGATAGATTCACAGACTTACTAATTGGCAAAGCCATCAGATGCTTATTTACAGTAGGGTCCTTTGCTTAGGCTAGGTCTCTAATCAGTAATAGTATGTCTAAAAGAGAAATAGTGAAAGTTTTCTGATAAATTTAACAAGCATTACATTGCACTTGGACTAACCGAGGTTGGCAGATCACTTCAACATATTCTATTTTGTGGTTAACACAGAACAGCTTCATCTGTTATGTATTTTTTGTTTTTACTTTTAGCTATGAATTGTTTTACACTATCACTGGTTTTGATGTGCCTGTAGTTTGGTGACTTGTTTCAGTCTTTTATAGCTGTGAAGAAGAAAGTGTTTTTTGCCTGACTGCAAACACCAGGTACAGTACAGTACGGTATACCACAAAATTATGTTCCCTCCCTCTAGTGCCCTGCCGTCTCATATCCCTAATCCTTACAAAATTTGGTGTTAAATAGTCTGGCCACAGTCTGTTGAATATCCTATACGAGTGATTCAGACTCAGTTGCTTCACTCTATCTGTCACACTTAACATTTTCAGTGATTGTAAGACTCTGAGGCCAATATGATCTCTTGCATTCATGTCAAGAGTAAACCTCGCTGCCTTGTTTTAAATAATTTTTAATTTGGCTTTTAGCTTCTGTGTTAAGGCAGTGTAATGATCAGGAATAGTCTAAGTGACTTTGTATGAGTGGCAAGCTAAGGTTGTTATGGGCATCAGCTGAGACGTATGGCATTTCTATAAACAAATTGTTAATCTTAACATTAGTTTTACTTGTTATATTATCTACAATTTATTTTCCAGGTGAAGAAAGTCAAGAGTTAGTACAAAGTATTTCACTGAGTTTACAGTTGAGATGGGCTCATTCCCACATTGTAGTAAAACTCCCCAAAGTCGGACTCAAGTCTGAATTACGGGTGCACATGCTGAGTGTGAGCTCTTTCAAGACCAGACTTGACCAACACTGGAACAGGTTCAAGTACATTCAGGATCCGGTGCATGCCCAGTACTTCCCAACAGTGTGTAACAGAGACGTGAACGATCGCCCAAGCGGGTAACGAGCCGATCAGTGGTGAAGAAGATAAAAGTAAAATTACATATCATGCTGGCCCTTCAGGCAATACAGTACTATAAAAAATGGACGGTGTTTCCTTGCTAGAGAAAACACGTCGCTTCGAGTGGGTAACTTAAAGAAAGTCATAGCTACATGTTTTGGTGACTACGGAGTGTAATGTGAATCAGATGACGTATGTTAACTATCATGTACTATTGAGCTCATTTCACTACCACATACACACAAACAAGTACCACCCTACCACACAACAACCATCTTCCTATCACACAAACACCATCCTCTTACCACACACAGATAAACAAGCATCATCCCCTACCATACACAAGCACCATCTCCTACCACATGCACACAGACAAGTACAACCCCTACTACACACACACACAAACAGGCATCATCCCTACCACACAACAACCATCCTCCTATCACACAAACACCATTCACCCCCTACCACACATATACATGTCAACCTTCATGCTCATTCACTGGCACACACAGAAGTTTTGTGGAATTCCTCATTGAGATATTTTGGTGCCAATACAGTATTTCACCATCCGTTCCTACCCACGAACCATCAAAGGTCGCCTATCAACACGCCACCACCACCAGCCTGCGTGACACCCATAGCCAGCTGGTCGCTCTGTTGATGTTCTAGTCAGCTGATGTTTGTTGCTGCTCTTAGTCAGCTCATTCTTGTTGTTGTCTTAGTCAGCTCATTCTTCTTGCTGCTCATAGTCAGCTGGTTTCTTCGCTGACAAAACCCAGGAGTAACAATAAAAACCTATCAGGGTTGTTTTACGAATCTTGGGGAGACGGCAACGTGAAAGGGGCTGGTTTAATTGATAAAGATCTGGGATAAGAGCTTTTAACACGTTCTGATAAACCACACTTAAAAATAAAGGCTTTTAAACCTAAGGGTAGTCGGTCAGTCGAGAAGGGAATTTTCAACTCTGTCTTACACGTGGTCACCAGTACAATCAGTGGGCGTTTTTTAGCGGACCGTAATCACCATGTTGCCTGCAGCTTGGTGATCCCCGCTAGACCTTGCCAAGATAGATGCATCCTTGGCCGTGTCACGCGCGTACTTCTGACATGGAAGTCACAAGTGTTAGCGTGTTTGATTGTTATGATGACTGAACGGTGTTTGATGCTGATGGTAGTGGCGATATGAGATAAAAATCGTAGCTGCCTATGTATAATCTTTGTTCGTAGTATCAGTAGGTATCTTGAAAACTAGTCCAAGGGAGAGGCCAGTTGTCGAGTACCCAAGTATTCATGAATATCCGATTCAATATTCCTGATATTCTAATTTAGCATCACCATGCATCTTATTAAGCTTATAAAATACCCAGTGGTAAATTCCACCCATTGCTACTTGTTCACCATCTTTGATTACTTAACTTACTTCTAACCAATGATTATTTCCTACATATGGTACGCCACTTTACTTCTTAGAGAGAACTACACTTTTATGTAAAACTTCATTCTGGACAAGTTGCTTTACACCAAGGAAGAAATGAAAAATGGCAAGGACCTATTAACACCAGCAAGAACACTGAAGCAGTTCCTCAATCACAGTGTCAGTGAAGAGAATCATCATTAATGAATAAGTTACGATAGTCAAATTATGTCCCCGAGATATAGACGTCCACTCTGTGATGGTGGATTCAAGCCTAACCCAAAAGTACAAGAAGTTGCTTCAAGGTGCACTGGGT
The DNA here is from genome assembly GCF_018991925.1 of Homarus americanus. Classification (NCBI taxonomy): domain Eukaryota; kingdom Metazoa; phylum Arthropoda; class Malacostraca; order Decapoda; family Nephropidae; genus Homarus; species Homarus americanus. The sequence continues at coordinate 859,226 of NW_024712260.1, read as the reverse complement.
CTCTCTTTATCACGTGGTTTTATCAATATTTTATTTTAACGAAGGAAATACAGCCTAAGGAGACTTTTTAAGAGGTTATATTATCGACGCCTATTTCACAGATGTTTAAACAAATCCTTAGGGGATACAGGTCACAAGGTATTATTCTAATATTTCTCAACCAACATCAAGAAAGTACACACTTGATATAAACAGGAAAATAGTGAATGTGGACTGCCCTTACAAGACAGTGTAACGTCAATAGTATCAAAGGCTGGTATAGCGTGGTAACTATTCACGGGTAAGCTAGTGTCAACATCATAATATTCTGATGGGAAGACAATTCAGATGGTCTTACAATTATAGGCACCGAATGTTGTTACAGTTGAATGACTTTTCAACGTGAGCGAGTGTCGATTTACACAATTATTCAGTGACCTTGTCCTGTTATGGGAAAATATGTTGACAACGTAAAATAATTCACCAAAAACTTAAGGGCGTTTAATACGGAGGAATAATCCTACCATTTCTCCTTGAACCCAAAGATACTACATGCAATAAGATGCGCCCCCATTGTAATTTTATTGAGTATCTGTTGCAACTTCAGGCCTCCCAATACAGAGGTCCTTCTTCAGTAAAGAATAACAGCTATCTCTTTCAACTGTGTTAATATACATTTAAATTTCGCTTAAAATGGAATGAACTATGGCCAGTTTGACGGTTCTGTTATTTTAATTGTTGGTATAATAATCATGGCGTTCACTGGAGAATCTAGGGAAAAATTATTAAATCACCTATCATAACCTAACCAACCCAACCCAAAATTGTGATTGTTTTTGCGACTTGTGATTGTTTTTGTGACTTTTCTGGTTGCCCACTACAGTACAGGGAAATACTACAATATATGGAGTATTATTTCCAAACGAAATAATTTGTCACAATCCTATTAAACCAATTCTAATTTACTATAATATCTTTCACAACCTTATTTAATTGACTATCGTCTCTTTTACAACCCAATCTAATTGACTATTACCTCTGACAGCCTATTTTAACTGATTTATTTTACAGCCTATTCAATTATAATAAAATCATTGTATATTAGAAAAACTGGCACGTGTGTTTCGCTGCTGTCCATAACATCGAGTCGTCAAATAACACACACCAAAAATTCTACATAAACTATTAATTACCTTCAAGAGAGAACAGTGAACAATGAGGATAACACCGTGTTACCCCCTGGTCATACTCTATACACTTCTACAGCCACTTACCCAACCCCATGTCACAGGACGCTACACCTCACCTCACACCTATCTCTTCCTTTCCATCTCTTTCCTGTTCTTTGCTCCTTCCTTTCTCTCTCTTCCCCTTTCATATATTATCTCTCACTCTTTCTCACTTGCCTGACGCACTTCACTCCTCCTCATACAAAAAAAAATATCAAAACAAAAACATAATTTTCTGTATGTCCGACACACGATTATGTAAAGGTCGGCCATGGACCGGAAACACGAGATTACACTTATTTCTTTTTTGTCTGTCTGCCTGTATCTCATTTTCTTTTCCCTGGAGAACACTGGTATGTGAGAATAATGGAAATGTCACGAAAAGGAATTAACATCTCATACTCAAGGTCCCGTCAAAACGATGATAGTGACTGGGAAATCTCTACGCACTTCGATTTCGGTTATGTCAGGTTAGGTTTGAACATGAAATTTCCGGATAAAGATTTCTGTGAATCTTAAGAATTACGACGACCGCTCTTCTTTATAGTTTAATGAGAAACTAATAAATTAGATTCGGGGAAAGTAAGCTCAATTTTACCTTGGGAGTTTATGGAAATCAACTGAAACATTAGCTCAGGTCGTTATCACAATCCGCTTTCTAATAAGCTATAAGAATATAATCATAAGCAATACATTAATACGATAAACAAAAACAAACCTCATGTCCCCTCTCTTGTCGACTCTCAGCATAGCAATACCTTTTGTTGATATTTATGAGTAACGGTCATGAATACGAGTGAGTGACTTTCACACACATAAATCTAAATCTACTACAGGTGGATATGAAGGACGCCTAGGCTCCTTCAGTTCCAGCTGTCGTGACCACAACGTTGTATATTTCAAGGTTACAACATTTTGCCATCTTGCAGCCGGTCATTGCACACAAACACCAAGTACTGTACAACATGCAGGCCACAACACGGCATTTGTTATACGCACGCACACAAGGTAAAGAATCACCTTCCCTATTCTCAAAGATTCTAAAGTTAAAATTTCCTCCAAACTTGGGATAAAGTGAAAGTAATTACTGGAGATACTCACGGAGATTTCAACACCATTTTTTTCTCGGCTACCATATCCGTGCCGTAGTCAGTCAGTCAGATAAGTTCTCACATCATCAGTTAAGTAGGAAAATTTACCGAACGGAATTTTGAGTTTACAGAGCCATGTATTGTGAGGCGAGAAGTGAATGACGTGTTGTAATGACATTTTAGTTTATTTTTGATGACGATGAAAATGACAAAACAACCATAATTACACGTCAGTCACAGTTGTTAGTTCTTTATGTTCTCCATACAAAACAGAGCAAATAATAAGTGGTTTCTCTTCTTATAAACTTACACCTCCCTATTAAGACACAATGGTATTCTATTAATAGAAACACCAGCCATAAAAAAAATGGTAATATAAGAGCAAAACACGGGGTCCGAGAAACACTATCGCTGCAGCACCACCCGCAGTTCCACACCGCAACACACTACCGCCAGACATGACACGACGTTCCATACAGTATTGCTAAAAGCCTTATACAGTATAATTATTACGCTTGCCGCTCATGACAATATGGGACGCATTTTCTGCACTTGTTTTTCCGAATCCCCTTTTGTTTTCACTTTAGTTGCCAATTTAAAATTTTGGGCATAAATACGACAATACTGTATTTGAAGTTTATATATCGTTAGGAACGCCGCAATAATCCTCGCTGTCAATTTAACCAACTTTAATCCTAATTAACAGATCGATGGCACGATGTGGCAAAAATCACTCAAAAATGTGAGCTAATAATAACTTTTAAATTCATATACCCTGGCAGAACTACGGCTTTATCAGGTTTGTTCACTTACCGAGTCCAATGCCCTGCTCTTACAGTTCCCATACAACTTTCTCTCCTCCTCCCACCCCCTCCAAATACACACCTTTCCCCGTCTTCCAGAAAGCCCCAGTACCTGTATATATCTTTCCCCATTCCCACATTTATCTTACAGTCCTCCGTAACACTTACCGCACCGCCACCACCACACACACCTTCACCTATCCCTTTCTACATTTCGCGACACACACACACACACACACACTTCTCCCCATTGACCCTTTCTTAAGCAGCACCTTCCAGTTACATATCACCAGTGTTGTTTGTTCGATATTTCTGAATCTCACAGGTCGAAACCACTGATTGGCTGAAACAAATCAAGTGAAGAAACAAAATAAACAACTAATGAAACCAATCAACAAACTGCAAGAAAATTAGAGAAAAATAATAGAATTTGGCTCTTCTTAGATCTTCCTATGTAGAGATCCCCTTCAATCACAATGGCAATAGCGAGTGTGTTATTGTCGCGTCTGTCCAATGGTGGCGATGAGGTTAGGTGATTTCCGAGACAGATTTACTCCGCTTCGAATCAATGGTGACATAGTAGATTAGTGATTTATGAGTCGAGATGAGGTTAGGTGATTTCCGAGACAGATTTACCCCGCTTCGAATCAATGGTGACATAGTAGATTAGTGATTTATGAGTCGAGAGAAGCTTCCTGTTCAATGGTGGCGCTGTGGTTAAACAATCAGTGAGTTAGTCCTTCATAACATGATTTTGGGGCGGTCATCTAGTGAGCGGTAACAGAAGCGTGTGACGTGGGTTGTGGGAGGTGAGGGTGTTACGGTGGGTCACTACGCTCTCTATATTAACTACACATTAACTACACATTCACTTACACATCCACCACATGCCAGACACTCTTCACACACGAGTTAATTGCTTGTCACCACACACACACACACACACACACACACACTCACCACAAATTAACCATCCCCGCAGACGCACACACATACACGCACATACATACACACACACACACCATGATACACCTCCACACACACAATGATACACCTACACACTGACCTTTTGACCTTGACCTTTGACACAGACCTTGAATGAGGGTATTTAACATGTTCTTAGGGAGATTCATCAACATATATGTAGAGGACCATTCAATAATACATAAGACACATACAGTAATACACAAGACACATACAGTAATACACAAGACACATACAATAATACACAAGACACATACAATAATACACAAGACACATACAATAATACACAAGACACATACAGTAATACACAAGACACATACAATACATAGCATACACACTATACAAACAAGAGTATCCCGCTCCCTTCCTCCTGATATTTTTCTACCTGGGGAGTAAATGACAGGTGTCCTTCCCCCACCGGACACTGAGTCCCTTCTAAATTAACTTGCGAAATGATTGGGACGTGGTGATGTGCTTATTGTTGTTGTGGGTGGTGAATGTGTCAAAAGAGTGGTGGTGGTGGTGGTGGTAGGTGATGGTGGTTGTTGTGGTGGTTGTTGTGGTGGTGGTGGTGGTGGTTGTTGTGGTGGTGGTTGTTGTTGTTGTTATTGTTGGTGGTGGTGGTTGTGTGGTGGTGGTTGTTGTGGTGGTGGTTTTATTGTTGCTGTTGTTTTTGCTGTGGTGGTGGGCAAGAAGAGTACACATATAGCCGCAAACAATTCTCCTTCTCCCTTTCATTCTTACCCTTATCCTCTCTCTATTCCACTTTATCTGTGTTTTTTCATCTGTCTTATCTTATACTCACGCACCTTCAGATTCCAATAGTAAAAAAAAAAAAAAATATATATATATATATATATATATATATATATATATATATATATATATATATATATATATATATATATATATATATATATATATATATATATGCAAGTAAATCACTGTAGGTGCGCGTGATCTAGGTATATGCTGATAACCACAAGTAAGTTTCTTTCTTTTCCTTGTTTCAGTATATATATATATATATATATATATATATATATATATATATATATATATATATATATATATATATATATATATATATGACAGTTAATAATAGTAGTAATTATAGACGAAGAACAAAAACAAGATTAATAATAATAATAATAATAATAATAATAATAATAATAATAATAATAATAATAATAATAAATAAAAACTAAATAATAACAATACTCCGCCATCAAACAACAACAAACTACAACAATAACAACAACAAGCGGACAACACGGGTGAAAGGAGAAGAATCATCATAAAATATCAAGAGGAACGTCACTCAAACACCCACATTAGCGGACCACCAGCATCTTAACTCACCCAATGTGGTAAGATGAGGAGACTGGTGAATGTGGGAGAGGAGAGAGGGTGGATGGGAGGGTGGATAAGAGGGATGGTGAATATGAGGGGGAAGGAAGGTGGATGGGAGGTAGGGAAAGGAGGGGTGGGAGAGAAGGAAAGTGGATGGGATGGTGGGAGGGAAGGAAGGGTGGATGTGAGAGAAGGAAAATGGATGGAAAGAGAGAGAGATGGGAACTGGATGTGAGGGAGAGGAGGGAAAGCGAAAGGAGAGAGGGAAAGAGGAAGGGAAAGTGAAAGGAGAGAAAGGAAAGAAAGGATCGAGGGAGTGAGGAAGGTAAGGATGAAAAGAGAGATGGTGATAGTACCTACATGTGTGTGTGTGTGTGTGTGTGTGTGTGTGTGTGTGTGTGTGTGTGTGTGTGTGTGTGTGTGTGTGGGATAGTGGCGATCAGCGTGACATGACAGGTCCAGAAGAAGGAAAAGAAGAAAGAGAGAGAGAGAGAGAGAGTCAATGACACTCCAAAAAGCGTGTTCCTCCTCTCCTTCCTCCATCAGATCACACCAAGGCAGTGAAGGTATAAGAAGACTGAGAACTAAGAATGACTTGCGTTGTTCCGAGTCATTTCTACAGATGCTATGGTCCTGCCTTAAAATAAATCTACGTGTATAATCTCAAAGGTACTCTCTCTCTCTCTCTCTCTCTCTCTCTCTCACGGGAGTTACAGATACGCGAGGGTGAGTCAGAGTGAGTCAGGAGATGATAGGAGGAGTCATTAGGAGTCACTCTCTATTTACTTTCTAGATTTATTTATTTTATTTATTTATTTTTATTTTTTTTTTATTGGGGTGGATGGGGGGGGCGGTTCTCAGAGGGTGTTTTTAGTGTTTGGTTTAATAGGTGTGTGTGTGTGTGTGTGTGTGTGTGTGTGTGTGTGTGTGTGTGTGTGTGTGTGTGTGTGTGTGTGTTTAAAAAGAAAGTAGGGAATGAGTTAGACAAATTAGATACACAGATGAAGGTAATGAAAAAGATGTAAAGAAAACGGGGATTAAGATCCAGATAAACAAAGAAAATGGGAGATGGAACTAAAACAAAAATAAAGAATATGAAGAATATAGAAAGAAGTAAAGATAATGGGGAAGAACAAAGAAAGTCGGCAATAAACAGGGGAAGAGACTAAACAGACTGATAAACGGGAGAAGAAGATAAACAAACACAAATAAACGGTGAAAGAAGCTAAACAAATGTAAATAAACAGACAAGAGAAGAGAAGTGACTGTCAAAACGAGAGACCGAGATAATGAAATGTCATGTCTGTGATACACGGGGAGTGAGTGACATGCCTTGACAGGGAACAGTGACACTATCTTCATAATGCTGGGAAGTAAAAGTAGTGTTCGTCTTGGAATAGCGTCAGTGTGCTTCTTTACATGGAAGTGCCAAGTGTCTTCATGAAGCTATGGGACAGTAACAATGCCATCATAAAGTCCTGGAATAGTGCCAATGCCATCATAAAGTCCTGGAATAGTGCCAATGCCATCATAAAGTCCTGGAATAGTGCCAATGCCATCATAAAGTCCTGGAATAGTGCCAACGCAATCATTAAGCTGTAGAATAGTGCCAATACCATCACTAAGTCCTGGAATAGTGCCAATGCAATCATAAAGTCCTGAATAGTGCCAATGCCATCATAAAGCCCTGAATAGTGCCACGCAACCTTTGAAGAATAGTGCCAATGCCATCATAAAGTCCTGGAATAGTGCCAATGCCATCATAAAGTCCTGGAATAGTGCCAATGCCATCATAAAGTCCTGGAATAGTGCCAACGCAATCATTAAGCTGTAGAATAGTGCCAATACCATCACTAAGTCCTGGAATAGTATTATTATAAACTGGAATTTTTTTTTTTTTACAAGGAGGAAATCGGAGTGTCATTTTATTCAACACTTGACTGCACTTTGAAAAATACCAATACACTGATGTTGTTGTGGACTCCAGGACGTCTGCTGACAGCTAACTGGGGCAACGAGGCATACAGGGATTTATTTTCAGTAAATAAAAAAAAAACTGGCCACTATATAATGATCATTCCCTGGAAGAACACAGTATTTGGTACACTTGTCGTATGAACATTACAGAGGAAGAGTAGAGTGATTTAACCAGTCTTAGGTGTTGAAAATAGCCTCCGTCCTAATCGATACTCGTGAGTGTGCGTGTGTGTGTGTGTGTGTAGCCAGGGGGACGGAGGAGACGATCAATTTTGGAAGAGGATCAGGAGGGAAAGTAGGATGACTCACAGTTCTACTCATGGTGAATCAACTGCTCTTAACTCACACACAAGCACACAAGTATATAAATATGTACACATTGCCTGTCTAACCCCCCCACACACACACAGCCAAGAGGAATTTAGACAAAAAACTAGAAAATATTACACAATTTAGCCTACACTCATGCTCGACCTATTTTAATACATATTTTTTTCTCATTTACTCACCAAGTCATCCAGTTACTCATCACTACTTCATCTTACTCACCGGAAAGCCTAGTAGTAATGTTAGTCAGCGTCGCCAACGCCACCTCTCATTGAGGGGGGGGGATGGTGGGGAGTTCGCGGAGCTTGGCGTTGGTAATACTGCATCATCATTTGAATTACTTCGCAAATGATGTGTTATTTTGCCTGTTTGTCTTGTGTTGTTAATTATATATATATATATATATATATATATATATATATATATATATATATATATATATATATATATATATATATATATATATATATATATATATACAGTATATATATGTGTGTGTGTGTGTGTGTTCCCTGTTTGGTCTAATTCTAATACATTTCAGTGAATCGTCAAGGGTGCTCCTGACATTTTTAGTCGTGCGACACCTCAACGTCACAATACGTCTTGATTGGTCACACTCTGACGCCACTATGTTCTCCCTGATTGGCTAAGCCTCTTTGTTAGCCATGTGACGTCACTAGTTTATCCCTGATTGGTTAAGCACCCCCTGTAAAGTTTCCAATTGGCCAAAATCCGACTGATGTTCTCACTCAACCAATGTATCTGCCAATCAACAGGGTTTAGTTCACGGTAAGATTCAGCAAGAGGAAATCATAGAAAAGTTCGATTCACTTGAAAATTAACCACCCTAACACACAACTAACCAACCTTAACCTAACCTCCCCCCCCTTCCCCCACGCAGGGTTAAGGTGGTTAATCTCCAGATGAAATAATCTGGAGTAGCTAACCTTCAGGTGACCCAAAGAATTTAACCGTAATAAAGACAAAGAAGAAGCAAAAGACAATAAGATAACGAGGAATGAAAAAGAAAGTAAAATAAAACATATAACAAGAAAACAATTGAAAGAAGTATGAAGAAAAAAGTTTGAGGAGAAAGTGAGAAAATGTGTGTGTGTGTGTGTGTGTGTGTGTGTGTTAATATTTTGTTGAGACAATGATCAACACATACGAATCATTGTAGTATAAAATATTATCAAACTTTTAGCGACGTTTATGTACCAAGACAAAACATTAATTTCTTCCTCATCAAGCGACGCGACGCCTGGCATACCAACACCGTCCCGCCAACACTAACGTTTAACCTACAGTTTCTTGTCCCTCGGGGTGATGCGTCGGAGTACAATCGTTACCTTTCTCTCATGTCACTAAAAACCAGCATGTCACAGCAGCTGGGGTTGGGGGGGGAGGTGCTGCTGAAGAATCCATCGTCCCACAACCCAGCTTTTTTTTCAAGTTTAGAAGCTCCAACAACTTTCCCTGAATAGAATTCGCAACCTATCGATTTACAACAGGTACCTACTTTACTGCTAGGTGAACAGGGACTAAGGGGGCTAGGAAGTGTCCAAACAACTTCCGCTTGCCCGGGAATCGAACCCGTGACATCTTGCTTGCGAGGCAAGAACGGTACCGCTTCTACCACAAGCGCCCCTTTACAGCGTCAGGCGTCGTTTATAAAGATCGTCCAAGAACCATTCAAGTGACCCCAGAGGAAGAAGTCGAGAGGTGTGAGTTACGGAGGTTCTCGGTGGCTACTCGACGGGTTCTCGTCACCCAATCATCGTTGATTTATCGTGATCCTCTCACCCGAAAGAGAAAAAAAAGTGAGGAAAATTAATTTTTTTTGGTAAATGACCTGAGACACCGGAAATAGTTCACTCACGCTGCCAGTCGGAGAAGTCCATCAATCAGGTTACGGTGAGGCGGCCACTGGGCTGACTCACGCAGCCAATAGTCTTCACATGTAGGGTCATCAGGAGTGCAGGTGTTCTCCCACCAGCTCCGTCATCTCGGCGGCTTGTGCTCACTGATGGTAGGTCATCTCTTCATCGTAAAATCGTAAAAGTCTGCGATTGAGTTGAATACGTTTCGTCAGTTATGTGACACTGGCATCTAGGTGTCGTGACTTCCATCTGGCCGGTGGTTATGGCCAACGGACCACGACACACACACACATGACATCGTGACACCCTGGCCAATTGTGTCGCAGTGTGGAAGCAGCTCTCCTCTTCTCTCTGGTATTCTACATTCTACAAGGACAGAGAGAGTAGATGGTCGCTCGAGTCCGACTGAACTCCGTCAAGCGTGGGTGCTTGGAGGTCTGTTAGGTGTGAGAGGGCGTCCGGCTGTGACCGGGAGAGGAGAGGGGGGGGAGCAGTATGATGAGGGAGGGGAGAAGTTGAGGGCAAATCTGTGTGACATGGAGGGAATGATAGGGGGAGGAACTGAGGGGGGAGAGCGTATAAGTGTGGCTAGATGGTTACCACGTGCTCACTGCGCGCCAGGCCCCGGGATGAGAAAGTTCTCCCCGTATGTATCGTTAAATATCGCCTCAACTCCATCTGCGAGCTCACTGTTCTGGTGGAGGGAGAGACTTGCTGTCAGTGTTGTGTTAGTGGGGATGAAGTGAAGGAGAGGGCGACGTAGGGGAGTTTGTGTTGAGGGAAAGACAATGAGGGACACTTGGGTGATGTGGTGGGTGTTGACGGTGTGGGCAGCCCTAGCTGTGACCACGGCGGAGACAACTGCAGGTATACGTATGGGAAGACGAAACAAACCTAAGACTTCTTCCAGCGAGGACCTGGACACACGGCCTCGTCCCGTCAGGAGGATAGTGAACCCCCCAGGTATGAACGTCCCACGGATCAAACGCAGAAACTTGCCAGAAGGCCCCGTGGTGCTGGTGGAGTCCAACGGCAACCGCCGGGCATCGCTCGTCGAGGAGGACGGCAACGTACAGTACACATCTCTCAACAATAAGGTGAGTCAGGGTCCTTACCTCCATCACCAGAAATGAAAGTGACACAGAAAGGGGTGCCCTGAGCGACCCCCTCTTCTGTATACGACATCTAATCCAAAAGATAACTTAAAGAGGGGCGAGTGAGAGTGATTTGGTCGACTACCTTCCTCACTTCTCCTTTCAGGCACACAGTGAAGGGGACCCGGAAATGTACAAAAAGTTTCAGAAGACTTGGCCCCGTAGGGTTTAAACATTGTCAATAAGTGATACATTGTTAACCGTGAAAGCGTTGGCATGTTGATTATTTACCACGTCGAAGTATAAACAATGGAGAGTGCTTAGACAGTGATAGACTAATTAAAAATGCATTTATACTTCATAAAACAACAAATATATGACTAAATTTGAACGATTATTTACAAAAAGTTAAAAAACCCAAACGAGACCCAACGCTTCTGTTACACCCTGTAGAGTCTGTCACTTAGTGTTTAATTGCAGATCATATCAACGTAACTCCTTTGTTGATGATGATGATTTACCCCACAATGGCGACAGTCTCGAGTGCGGTACACCACTAACACCTCACTCAACACCCATTAACACTACACTTTACACCTCAACATCCATTAACACTACACTTTACACCTCAACATCCATCAACACTACACTTTACACCTCAACATCCATCAACACTACACTTTACACCTCAACATCCATCAACACTACACTTTACACCTCAACACCCATCAACACTACACTTTACACCTCAACACCCATCAACACTACACTTTACACCTCAACATCCAACAACACTACACTTTACACCTCAACATCCAACAACACTACACTTTACACCTCAACATCCAACAACACTACACTTTACACCTCAACATCCATCAACACTACACTTTACACCTCAACATCCAACAACACTACACTTTACACCTCAACATCCATCAACACTACACTTTACACCTCAACATCCATCAACACTACACTTTACACCTCAACATCCAACAACACTACACTTTACACCTCAACATCCATCAACACTACACTTTACACCTCAACATCCAACAACACTACACTTACACCTCAACATCCAACAACACTACACTTTACACCTCAACATCCAACACACCTCAACATCCAACAACACACTTTACACCTCAACATCCAACAACACTACACTTTACACCTCAACACAACACTACACTTTACACCTCAACATCCAACAACACTACACTTTACACCTCAACATCCAACAACACTACACTTACACCTCAACATCCATCAACACTACACTTTACACCTCAACATCCAACAACACTACACTTTACACCTCAACATCCAACAACACTACACTTTACACCTCAACATCCAACAACACTACACTTTACACCTCAACATCCAACAACACTACACTTTACACCTCAACATCCAACAACACTACACTTTACACCTCAACATCCAACAACACTACACTTTACACCTCAACATCCAACAACACTACACTTTACACCTCAACATCCAACAACACTACACTTTACACCTCAACATCCATCAACACTACACTTTACACCTCAACATCCAACAACACTACACTTTACACCTCAACATCCAACAACACTACACTTTACACCTCAACACCCATCAATACTGCACTTTACACCTCAACATCCATCAACACTACACTTTACACCTCAACACCCATCAACAATACACTTTACACCTCAACACCCATCAATACTGCACTTTACACCTCAACACCCATCAATACTGCACTTTATACCTCAACACCCATCAACATCACACCTCAACACACACCAAAACTACACCTTAGACCTAAACACCCACCAACACTATACTTCGCACCTCAACATCCAACACTTCTCAACACCTCCCCCAACACTACACTTCGCACCTCAACATCCAACACTTCTCAACACCTCCCCCAACACTACACTTCACACCTCAACATCCAACACCTCTTCTCAACACCCACCAACGTTCAACACTTTTCCCATGATTTCCAAACGTGGACGTGAGTGAATTCGTAAGTTTTTCCTTCAGCTTGAGTGACAGTATAGTAAGTATATAAAGCGTATCTTATGTATTCAAGCTTTAAATTTTAAGCTAAGTAGAAATATGGAAAATAAGCGTATCCCCCTCCAAAATTGACCTCTCACCTAGACGGCAAGTAGAAATAAGCCGAGTTGTGTATATTCCTGTATATTCAGTATATTGAGAATTTTCACAATACTTAATCTTTCAACTCTAGATGAAGAGGAAACCAATATATTAAAAGCAGATTTCCTAGTAAATTCAATCTTTCAACCCTAAGTGTCGCGGAAATAAGCAAACGAAGTGAATTTTCCTTCTAAACTCAGCGTCAGCAATTCCCCTTTCGTGTGACTACGGCAACGTGATAATTAGAGGACTTAAAATTACCTTACCTTACCTAATCTAATCTAACCTATAACACCCCTGGAATATATAAGTCATTTGCGAGGGAAAAAAGTCATAGAAGAAAAGTGTCCTAGAATTGTGTAAACTATTGATTGCAAAGATAAAATTCCTAAAATTCCCGTGTTGTCCGAAAGTAAAAGTACTGTAATACCCACTGCGAGCTCATTCATATCGACATCAATTTCCTAATCATAGTATCAGCTCTTTTGAATCACTGAGTTTTTATTTATTTATTGCCTCATTCATTATACCACTCAAAATATTTCTCAACCAACAATGATGATCAGTTTACGTCGTTCAATCTCTGAATTCTCATGTATTTTTCGAACCTCATTTTATGATTTCCAGACAACACTTATAAATAAAATGTATATAATAATAGCAATTAAGATCAATGAAATAGCATCATCATTCATCATCCGGAAGTACATTATTTCCTTTGTTTATCAGGCAGTGAACACAGTCATTATCCACGATCACTTCTCAAGCGGCGGCAGTTATTGTTACGTTCCGTCGTTCCGTTCCCTGGGGGAGTTAACTCACACCCCCATTTTCCCTCGTCACACAGCAGGCCATCCACTCTCCGGGTTACGTACAACTTGTAATTTACAACACTTAATATTTCACTTCGCTAGTCACTTTCTCAATCACCTTCTACAATAAATAAACACCTGTCTTTATTATTTTCTTCACTTCAATATTTCTTCTCAGTGTTGTATTTTACACTGATGACTGAAGAATTAAAAGACAAAATATTTTCATGTTTGGCTCAATAAACATTATCACTAAATCATTCCAAATTGTTAAATATATTCTATTGCTAACAGCTAATTATTTCCACACAATTTGCACACCGACTTTCACAATGTCATCACACTTGATTTTACTTTTACGTCATCATGTCCTGGGGTTATGTTGTTAAGTCATCATGTCCTGGGGTTATGTTGTTACGTCATCATGTCCTGGGGTTATGTTGTTACGTCATCATGTCCTGGGGTTATGTTGTTACGTCATCATGTCCTGGGGTTATGTTGTTACGTCATCATATTGTCCTGGGGTTTATTGTTACGTCATCATATTGTCCTGGGGTTTATTGTTACGTCATCATATTGTCCTGGGGTTTGTTGTTACGTCATCATATTGTCCTGGGGTTTGTTGTTACGTCATCATGTCCTGGGGTTTGTTGTTACTGTTAACAGTCAATGAGTAGTGCGGAGGAATTTAACAGTCAATGAGTGATGGTGAGGAGGAGGAGGAAGGTTGACAGTTAATGAGTGGTGGTGGTGATGATGACGATGAGGAGGAGGAGGGTGACAGTTAATCAGTGGTGAGGAAGAGGAGGAAGGTTAACAATCAATGAGTAGTGAAGAAGATAAAACAGTGTTGCCAGTCAAAAAGTAGCAAGATCCGCTAAACAAACTCGGTTACATCTCTCGTGTCTTGTGGTGTTAATTAAAATAATGTACACCCACCACTAACTGCCTCCCCCATCACCAACATCACCATCCTCATCTTCTGGGCCACTTAAATTACCGCAATTAGTACTGTGTCTTGGTAATTAACGCTTTACATATTACAAACGACTGTATCTCTCAAAATTCCCTTTCACTCGGTAATGTTTGTTGATAAATGATTCACAGAGAAAGAATTTCATTGATAGATCGCAAGTAAAAAAAAATGTTTCACTTTATATACCCGTAGTGGAGTAACGTGAGCCATTATGTGTAGGCGTGTATGTGTGTGTTAAAGTTGTATTGGAGTGTAAATGTATTAAATGAGTATTGGCGTGCAGGCGTGTACTGGGCGTGGAGGAGTGTAGACAGGACGCACCACAGTTCTGCTCTACTTACCACCACCAGATAGCGTTACAGTACAGTATAGATTTCTCTGTATCGTGATAATGTTGAATATGTTGTCAGTCATTTCTCCCATAAAAGGTTTACGTGTTTTGTAATTGTCGTTTTCTGCTGAGTCGTACACTGTATGAAATGACTTTGGTGTTTTTAATGTAGATTTATCTGTCATCTCTCTCCCTGTCAAAAGCAAAACACACTGTCAATGCTTTCACATCTCCTGCTGTCAAAATATTGTCTTTTTGTGTATGATGTTTTTCACTTTTATTTGTGCTTCGCAGTCAATTTTGTTCGCCAGTATTATTCATCGACTTCGTTGCTCCCTAATTCGCTAGCAATAATGTCATCCGTTCGTAATGTTATGCTACCCGATTTTATTTTGTTTTCGGGTCTGTTTCTTGGACAATATTCCCAGCTGTGGCTCTCTAGTTTGTTTACATCCAACACATAGCATACCACACCCACGAAGTCAAGCATCAGTAAACTACAGTCAATGTGATTTATTCCCCTTTGCCTTTCTACGCCAGTCCCAGTGTGATAATTATACCCGGGTTGTATTAGAGAGGGTGATGCTACGCTCTGTTGTTTCTGTCTGTTTTTATTTCTTGTTTTATGCCATGAGTAGTTAATGTCAGTTCCCCTGTCGGAAACTCTCACTGTCAGTTAATGTATCAGCTCTGTCAAACGTCATTTATCAAGAGCCGAGCTTTTTTCATAGAGAGTATTTACACTTATACACGAAATACAGAATAATTATTGTTGGTGGTGACGCATGTGTGTGTGTGTGTTCAAGACTGATTCTTGGATCTTCAGACTCCCATTCCCTTTCCCTTCCCCTCTTACTATCTCCCATAATGCATCTGTCAAAAGAAGACTGGTGTTAGTACGGGTGTGGAAATGGAAGGGCCAGAGAGAGAAGCTGGGAAGGGGGGGATAAAACCTTGGCTCTCTATAACCTCCAGTCCCTCCCATTCCACCATACCCTTCCCTTTCTCCCATCCCACCCACCACATCACCCTCCCCAACCCTCAAATCTCCTCATCCCACTCTTCCACCCCCTCACTCTCTCATCCCATCTGATCCTCACTCTTCCACCCCCTCACTCTCTCATCCGCGAAGAATTATAGAACAGGATACAACAATAGTCTTTAGAGGCATTCTATTTCCGGGTCACCTGAGGATTACACACCCAGCTTATTTCACCTGAAGATTAACCACCCTAATGCTATTTGGAGAAGGGGGTTGGGTTAAGTCAGACAAGCTAAGGAATGTTTAGACAAAGTTAACTTGGGTTAGGTTAGGTTAAGATAGACTAGTCATCTAATCTAAAGTAACCTAACCTAATGTAATCTAACTTAACCTAACCTTATCTAGGGGTGGCTAATCTTCATGTGATCGTTCTGTAAAAATAAGAATATCACTAAAAAAAATTCACTGGAGAAAGTTTTTATTACGTAAATGACATGTTTTTTTCTTTTCTTAATTATATAAATAACAGTCAAATACACCTCCCCGACATCTGCCTTGTTTAACCATGGAGCAACGATGTACTGAGGCGTTATCTGTCAACACTACTGTATTATATCTCTCCCATCTGTCAGCAGCAGGAAGTACATGTAGGTCACCTGAAGATTAGACTCCCCAATTTATTTCAGCTGATGATTTCTTAACACGCTAACCTAACCTTACCTGATGATTTAATACCCTAACGCTAACCTAATCTAACCTTACCTGATGATTTAACACCTTAATGCTAACCTAACCTTACCTGAAGATTAGACACCCCAGATTATTTTACCTAATCATTAAACGCCCTAACACTAACTTAACCCCCAGGTAACGTTAGGGTGATTAATCTTAAAGTAAAATAAGCTGGGATGTCTAATCTTCACGTGAAATAAGCTGGGATGTCTAATCTTCACGTGAAATAAGCTGGGGTGTCTAATCTTTAAGTGGTTCAATTATTCCTACAGCGGAGCCACAAATACTGACAATAACCAACTTTCTCCCTCATTAACTAGTACGGCCGGATTTTAATGAATTCTGAAGATTGTTTTTCTGCTGTGGAGTCACAAATACCTTTAAAAAATTCTTCTTTCGTTGTCATTTATTGTTTGTAAATACCTTGCTATGTGTTCTATGATATTCTTCATTCAATAAGATGATGAAGATGATGGTGATAGCTGCAATAAGGCTAAATAGTTACAAGTAATGGTATATGTTTAGTGTCTTTATAGGTCGCCCATCCAAGAAAAATAATATTTTTTTTTTATCATGAACACAACTAATTCTTTCCTCTAGCGTAAAAAAAAAAATCATCTGCCATCTTTATTGTTTTGTTATGATTCCCTCACCTAAAAAGAAAAGAAAAGATAGCATTAATTTTCCTATGGTGCGCCATCTATGAGACACCCAGCACAGTAAAAGCGAAATCCCATCTTTTATGCCTTTACAGATAAAAGAAAAAACATAAATCTACTCTTAGCTAAATATCTATGACGACTCCAACCGCGAAACCTTACAGGACAATGTTTACGTCATTTATACAACTCCTACGTAAGCTTAGCTCTCTCTCTCTCTCTCTCTCTCTCTCTCTCTCTCTCTCTCTCTCTCTCTCTCTCTCTCTCTCTCACTTCCGCTCGCTTTCTTTTACTTTCAAGAAAATTACCACCGTATCATAGGTTTGGGAGGAGCAACAGAGAAGCCGAACTTTCTACATGGTTAATTATATAGATGGTTGACTCACGTAATGGCAGATGCGGTAGATTGTGAGGCATATAATCTAGTAGTAGTTTGTTTATATTATCTCAATGAACCAACGAACAACCGACCTTAATGTTACTTCGCCACTGAACCCCAACCAAAAATATGTGTGTGTGTGTGATGGCATCAGTCAATCACACTTGGTGGTAGGTCATCATTAATTCATGCCACACACACACAGCCCAACGCTTCAAATTGCTCCATCTAGTAGCAGTCCCTTACATCACCGTCGGTAACATCAACAAAGGCAAACAACTCGGTAAAACACACAAGTGGCGAAGCTACAAGTAATACCAACGAGTGCGAGCCCGTCTATCACACCGAACATCCGCGTGAGCAACATAAGAAACATTTACACACTGACAACTACAATTACACACTGACAGCCACGCAACCAACAGCTATAAACAACATACAAAAAGCATTACACACAGACAGGATAATAATATGACGCAATTAATAAGTGTGTTATTACCTGACAGCCAGCGAGATAAAACAGCTATATATTAACATTACAAACAACAGATTTCTTCCATCCCCAAAAATATCCATCAGAATTAAACGGTAATAAACCCGTAAGAAAATCTCCCACACTAAAAGGAATAGACGGTGGTAATGACGCCTTTGATAGGTGCCGCCTCCCTAGTGTTTACAAGTTGGTAGATGTTAAGACGTCGTGATCAGTGCTTTATGGCCCAGCAAGGCAGTTGAAGTACCTACTGTATAAATCTCTAAGTGAATGGTGCTTGTGGTTAAATCCTGGAAGTTGAAACATCTCCCCAAAAAAGTTATCTTCTGTAGAAACTAATACTGTATTGTGCTTGATAACCCCCCAAAAGTTATCTTCTGCAGAAACGAAAGCAAACAGAATGTTGAATGTTATCCCTGACAGCTGAAACATCTTGCAAACTAATTTCTAAAAACACCAATAAATGTTGTGTGGTAACAATTTCTCAACTAATCTGTATACCCGTAACCGAACTAACTTTAAGCTATGGTTTACCTAAGGTACTTCAAGGAATATTTTTTTTAAGCCTCGTGTTAGTAAACTTATAGAAAAAAAAAAGTATTGAATATCTGCAGAAAAAATACAATTAATGACTGCGAATTTCATCCTAATAATTGAAAAAAAGTTCACACAATTTCTCTAAATAGACGAATAGACAAAAAATAGCTTCATGACTCAACAATTTCACTCGCTAAGTAATACTAATTTTAGTAACCGATTTTTTCCCAACGCCATAAATTGAGATCTAAGTATAACATTACCCGAACCGGAAACAAACGTGAGAAAGTGGTGAACTTGAAGGGAAATCAGTAATAATTATTTTTTCGCCTGGGTCGCTGAGCCTCTGTATGGAAAACGGCGCCGCGTCACGGTTGTAGCCTACTTTTGTCTATTTTGAACCGAGCGTTGGGGGGTGGGTGTCTGTTGTCATCAAAAGCCTTCTCTCTTTTTACTGTACCGTGGGGGTACCATAAGAATAAACTACATCACCACGTACCATAATTCTGCACAGCGTTTACCATAAAGATACACAATAACCAAGTACCACAAGCTTACCGTGAAACACACACCACGATCTCACCATGAATATAAACTTTACCATGAGTCATGAGAACTCCCGTGGAGAATTTAGGAGAGAAGAGAGAAACTAAAATGATAAGCTCGAAAATAATCTCTCAAACAGATAGAAAGAATAGTGGTGCACTTTACTGGCAGTTTTGTAGCGTGACATGTACAAACACTTGGGTAGATAATTATTACAGTTGGAAGTTTGACGTGAGAAGAATCCGATGTTGGCTAAGCACAAATGTTGACCTGCCTTCATCACGCACGAGACCGTCTCCTATTGCTGTTGTGTGTGTTGCTACGTGTGTTTATGTATGTGGTTATTTTACCTTTATTTTGCATCTGTATTTATTAACATTTGTCATCTAATTTATATTTAGTAATTAGTTAATTTTTCAATTAACTTTTTGTTGATTTTAATATATCGTTCGTTTTTAACCCTCCATTGCGAATACCAGTGGATAAAGTAAAAGTATCCATCTACTTAGCAGAAAACAATAGCCCAGGATATCACATGACTGACCCCCCCCCCCTTGTAGTCTATAAAAATTGTACATGAATACTGACTCTTACTTCTAGTATTCAATTCTCAGCCATCTTCATTTGTTTTGTTATGAGTCCCTCAAACGAAAAAAAATTTATATATTAATCTTCCTATAGTGAACGACGTGATTCTGAACAGAGAAAGGGGAGGGAGGGAGGGAAAGACATACAGTACATAATAACAAAGAACCTCTCGTACGTCTACGGGAAAGGGTCGCGGAAAGGGGACGTGATTGCTGCCCGTATCATCATTGGGTATGACTTTGCTTGGGAGATTGGTATCTCCGCATCCCCTGAGCAACGCTCTTGTGCATTATGCAGAAGACCCGACAGCAGCACCCTTATCCACTACCTCCTAAGATGTCCCCACACACAACGCTTCCGTGACGCCTGCTGGACCACCACTCCACGACCCCCTGACGGAGACACGATGATCCTCCCCATACTGGCCAGATATTTTGTAAATAATATTGATTATGTGTTAAAGGAATATCCTTCTTTCCTTCCTTAGGCTTTAGTAAGCCCCTTTATAATATTTATACTGTACTGTATATACTTGTCACACTTGCCAGATGCTTCTGAAGGCATTGTACAGGGGTACCTAGTGACAGCACTAGGATCCCGCTTCCTCTATCAAGGAATAAACAATTGAAATTGAATTGAAATTGAATAACAAAGATTTCAATACTTTAATCTGCTCGATAATGGGTTAATCCTAATCCATAACAATATCCTGATCCACATCGTATCCTAATTCATATCCTAATCCTAATTTTAATTCATAACTTAATCTGCCTGTCTCCTTTCCTTTCTCTTGTCTATCTCTCTCTCTCTCTCTTGTCTGACTGACTGATATCCAGCTTAACCTAATAAGTTTCTCATATATTACACAGCGTAACTCAAACTATTAATACAGTATATAATAATACTTGGGGAATTAAATCACCTGAAGATTAGACACCCCAGCTTATTTAACCAGAAGATTAACCAACATAACGGAAGCTGAGGGGTTAGGTTAAGTTAGGATAGATAAAGTTAAATTAATTACATTAGGTTAGGGCAGGTTTGGTTAAATTAGATTAAGCTAAAGTGGTTATTGTTCAGGTGAAATAATTTCAAGTTTAATATACTGTACTCTCTTTAAGAACAATGTGACCCAATTCGATAAAATGAACTGATTTGGCTCATAGGCATCTTATATAAACCGTGAGGTATATATATATATTTACGTGTGTGGAAATGACAAATCGGCGGGAAATTTACGTCATGTCTCGAAATCACCGGACAAAGATTCATATGAAAGTTGATTTTTTTTGTGTGTGTGATGGGACTTGATTCAATATGCGGGTGAGAGATGTTACTTATCATTACACTGGTATTTGTGAGAAACTTGTGGGTGTAAGGTAATGAGAATGTATGAATTTCCCAACATCATTGAGTGTCCCAGCGCTCCGCCACCCTGCGCGAGTGACAGACAATCTTCTTCAAAAAACACTGGGAATTTCAGGTGATGTAATAACACCTACCCATAACAGGATGATGGGCGCGGTATTCAGGATTCTCGATGAAGCAAAATTAAGGGTGACTAATGTATTTTACTTTGTACGTACATCACATTTCTTAACATGACTGATGCAATACGTTTAGAAACACAATAATTACATACCATCATCACAACGCTGTCGAAATATGTTCAGAACACACATGTTAACAATTTCTAGGTTAGGTAAGGTTAGGTTAGGTAAGGTAAGGTAAGGTAAGTGTAAGGTTAGTTTAGGTTAGGTAAGGTAAGTGTAAGGTTAGTTAAGGTTAGTTTAGGTTAGGTA
>NW_024712260.1:740000-832500 GCF_018991925.1 Homarus americanus | reverse complement strand
AGATTAGACACCCCAGCTTATTTCACCTAAAGATTAGACACCCCAGCTTATTTCACCTAAAGATTAGACACCCTAGCTTATTTCACCTAAAGATTAGACACCCCAGCTTATTTCACCTAAAGATTAGATACCCCAGCTTATTTCATCTACAGATTAGACACGCCAGCTTATTTCATCTACAGATTAGACACATCCAGCTTATTTCACCTACTAAAGATTAACTATCCTAAAACTAACCTAACCAAACCTAACTCCCCTCCAGGTAGTGCAAGAGTCTTCAGGTGAAATAAATTGGGGTGTCTTATAGTCTTCAGGTGAAATAAATTGGGGTGTCTTATAGTCTTCAGGTGGTCCTAAGTGTAGTATCATTTATACACTATACACTGTGTATATAAATCAACTAAACTTGTCATATTGGATCCTTAATACAATGCCGCCATTACCCTGGGAAAAACAATATTTGCTTAACCCCAGAAGAAAGTACCAAAATATAAAAGTATAATTATCCTAGAAAAAAAGTTAGCCTAGGCAAAACAGATAATTAATTAACCTAAAACAAAAAATATATATAAAAGATAATTTCAGTTTGTTTATTACAGTTAAATCATATGTCGGTAAAATAACCACAGTAGCGGACCTGGTGTGTGTTGTGATAAAACTCTTTGTTCACATCGGCAGGATCAGGACGGAGACGCACAAGATCGAGGGTTACGGCAAGGAACTGTCTAATATCCTGGAGCAGGGGGCCTCAACCGCTGACGTCAAAGACCAGATTAATATGATCCTAAGAGAACAGTCATCGTCCAGCCCATCTCCTGAGCTCAGTACGACTTCCTCGACCCTTGACATCACCTACCCGACGTTCGATACGACACCACAACTCCTGACCACGACCCAGAGCTACCGGCGGACGACCCGTGGGACTCCTCTATCAACGGAGCCTTACTTCTCTGACGATGACGAGGAGCCTTCACTACCCAACCAGCGACGCTCCCCGACAAGATCCAGAGCCAAGACCCTTTCACAGGACGGCCTCGCGCCTTCCTCCACCCTTTCATCGAGTACGTCACAGGGGGTTGAAGAAGGATCCACGCCCGCCTTCCCTCTCAGTTTCGAGGATTTGGATGGACCCCTTCCCAAATCATTGCTCTCTCCGGGTAATGAGAAGCAGATCTTCGCCCCAGCCCCGGTCGCCACTCGCCCTCCCGCCATATTCCCGGACTCAGGTTGTTCCTTGTCTGTTTGTCTTGTACCACATGATGTCAGTAATCTCTCGAATTACGGTAATTTCAAATGTGTATGTCACGTGGTTCAGGAGGTGGAAATATAACAACGATATGAATGTTCACAGTCAATCTCAGCTTTGTGTCACTAAGTGGTTCTTTGGTGAGAGATCGACAAAGCCTTTCACTAACAAAAGTCTCGTTAGTCAGCGAATGTTAATAATAGACACTTTTCTTTACGGATAATTTTATGGTATATTTCAACCTTAACCTATTTATTGTTTTTAATATTAGCTTTAATAATCCTAACAATCGTTTTACTATTACTAACACTCGTTTCATTTCAGACTCTAGTGTATTCCAGCCCACTCCTTCCCCGGACCAGTTCGACAGCAGTTTCCTTCCTCCACCCACCTTCCCTATGTCGCATGATTCCGGGTACTCCACCAGGACACCTTCCGTCAACCACATAACGACCTCATCCCCTAACTATCTTTCACCCACGCGGACTTCAACCTTCCACACATTCTCCTCATCTGGGTACATGCCGACCAACAGCCGCCCCAACAGTCACTTCCAGGGCGGGCGACCTCTGACACGGCCCACTGGACGTCCCTCTCCCACTTCCCTCCCACTCTCCCTCACCATCCCCCTGACGGACTCGCTCTCAGATGAGGAGTACCAGGAGCTGCGGGACTACCTTAGGAGGATCCTGAGTAGTGGGAGGACACCGCTGGGAGACACCGTGTTGCAGAAATTGGATGTGAAGGACATGGTAGCCGCAGTGAACGGGGCCGCTTTTGGGTCGTTTGGTATGATGAGTGAGGACGGCGGGAAGGGTCTAGCTATGTTCCTTGATCGGAGTGTGATTGACGGTGGTGTGTTCAATGGTGATACCATTAACGGAGGAATCATCGGGAACAGTGGTGGTAATAGTGGTAAAGACCTCGACATTGGTTTTATAGACGGGGGATCTGTTGACGGTGGGGTCATAGGGGAAGAAGGACGTAACAGAGGCAAGACCTTCGGTGGCATCACCATCAATGGCGGGACCACTGATGTAGAAGACATTGATGATAGTGGACTGAATGGTGGCAAAAACCTTGAGGGTGATATTATTGATGGCGGCACAATAGATCTGGGGATCATCAACTTGGATGTTCTCAGTAGCAGTGAGCTGGAGCACGTCTTTCTTAATAGTGGTAAGAGTCTAAATCGTGCCCAAAACAGTGACTCTGTGAGCGGTGGCACCTCCAACAGTGACTCTGTGAACAGTGACAACACCAACAGTGACTTTGTGAACGATGGAACCTCCAACAGTGACTCTGTGAACAGTGGCACCTTTGACAATGAAGCAGTTTCTGGGAGAAACCTTGGGTCAGATGACACCAGCACGAATGACTTTTCCCAGCCTCGGGTTAACAACCAGTGGCCCAACACCGCTCGAGAACCTTCCTTGATCGATCAGCTGATCAGGCTTCACAAGCCCAACTACCCGCAGGACCTTGATCAACAGAACCCTTTCGACAGAATCGCCAATACTGCCACTGGAGAAAATAGGACACCTGAGGCCATTCACTACATCCCGTCCCCCGATCTATCCACAGACAGACCCACTCAAGGCGACCACATCCTCTCCACGTCTTCCCTCAATAATTTCAACCCAATAAGAAAAATACCCGGCAGTATTAACCAGGGAAGTAACAACCGTGCCACGCCATCCAGGAAAATTAATGGCAATACTAATACTGGTGACAATGATGCTTCCAATACGTCGGACCAAACTGATATCGACATTAGGGACAATTTTGACGGTAGTGGCCAAGGTGGTAATAACCTTTTCTTCCAGGATGGCTTTCTTCCCTCAACGTCATCTCAAAAGGATTTAAATTCAGCACAAGACTCTGGTAATGGTGGCCAAGATGACAACACCCCGTCTCAGGTTGATGGTGCTTCAGGGAAAACCTTTGATAATTACAATCAAGGTGACAACTCTCCTGCAACATCGTCCCAGGGTGATGCCAACTCTGGGAAAGCTATTACTAGCGATGTTGATCAAGACAACACATCTGATGCATCGCCACGAACTATTGACAGACCAAGAGCACCCCCTCGCGACGCCTCTATTCAAGGTAAATCTGCTTCTTCGACGTCGTTTCAGAATGATAACAACACGGCACAGAACATCAGTAACAACCCCAGCCAAGACAACAACAACGTACTTGATACATCGTCTGGCAGGACACTCACGACCAGCCCGGACGTCACTGTAGCTGTAGATCCCACGTCTCCTGCACTACAGCCGGACATTAACACACGTAGAGGAACACCTCGTAGGACTCGCCCACCTTCCATCAACCTGGTGAGGCAGATCAATTCAAACCAAGACATCACGTCCAACTTACAAGCGCGACCAGTAGCAGTGTCGTCACTGTCTCCCAACCGCTCACCTGTGTTTATCAACTCTACCGTGTACGTCACCACCACTGCCCTCCCTAAGGTGTTCGGCTTCTTGAACCATCGCCCACGTATACACCGACAACAAGGGGCTACAAATCATCCATTTCCACCGCCTATACCGAGAAACCTTCCAGCATCTCCCCCACACGGAGGCCAGGAACATCAAACGGATCACGACGAAGATCAAACCAGTGTAGTGATCAGCCGGGAGGGCCACGACCTAGCCATCACCACCGACAGCGTCCACACCGGCCAAGAGGGGGGCATAGGATTGTTCAGTCTGGGAAATAGTGGCCACCTGCCTCTCTCGACGTCCTCACCTGGCCAGTCAACGTATGCCACACTGGGGCCTGAGGTAACGACAGTTGGGCCCGCGTCCTCTCACAGTCCTGATCCATCACAACCACTCCATGCTGCTGCGCCTCATGGGTCATCCCTACCACCAATACACATTTCAACATTTCCACCTCCCCATATTTCAGCGTCACCTCCACCCCATGGTCAAGTATCATTCAGTTCTCATATTACAACCTCACAGCCACTTTATATTACAACCCCAGCACCTGCCCACGGGTCTAACCTGGCCCCGCCCCACGGCTCAACAACACCGTCGTTTCATCCTTTCGGCTCCACGCCAGGATCTCTACACTTTCCCCCACACGAGTTGCTTCACATTCCTGCCGGCGGTCCGCTAGCTCAAGGTGCCTTTCCAGGTCCTCCTCACAGGTTTAATATAGGTCCCCAACACCCACCCACCCACGCCCCTCAGTTCGATCTCTCACACAGCAACTCGCCGGAGAACATCCCACCAGTCCTGCACCACGGCCCGCCCCTCATACCTCAGCACAACACCCTCAGTTTCTCTCCCGGACGCCTCTCCTACCAGCAGGTCAAATTCCACAATCACCAAGTACAGCACCGGGCAGGCAGAGACACCACCGACGTGCACACCTTCGTCAGTGGAAGTAACAGCCGCCGCCGGTGAAAGAACCTCCTGGTGGTACTGGCGTGTAAACAAACTGCAATAACTTATCCCCCCCCCCTTGTGTTTAGATTTAACGGTTTACCGCCTTTATGCACTGTGAGGCAAGGCAGTAGTACTTATATTTATGATGTACAGTAGTGTGGTAGTGTGTTTTGAAGTCACTTATGTAGATACAGTGTAGCCTCGAAGGATGCACTATACTCAACTCTCAATAGAATTCAAACTTTAAGGGGTCATATCAGAGGTTCAAAAGTGACATGATAAACACACACACACACACACACACACACACACACACACACACACACACACACACACACATACACACACACACACACACACACACTAACGTCCCAACTCTGAGCCACTGATATGACTCCCTTAATAAAAAGAGTTCTACATCAGGACTAACAGGGTAAATAACAACAAAGGCGTGAAGAATAACGTTTCTTCCGCTAGATTATTTAGTAAATATTTAAAAGTAGTTGTCTCCATTTTTTTACGACTCAATCTTAAATTTAACTCAAGAGGTTGAAAATAAAGGTTTAAATTGAAATGGCGTAATGGAGGAGTGGCGTAAAGGTTAATCTACAGTAGCAGCCGATGCAACCCTAGACAAAATATAGCTTCTAAAATGTGTATGTATGTGTGTGTGTGTGTGTGTGTCTCAAAGTTGGTTGGCAATAGCTACTTTTCTTGGGCTGAAAAACGACACAAAAAAGAATTATGATATAGTGAGGGGGAGGCCAAGGCGTGTAGGCTACTGATGTAGGTCCTCCTAACATTACTCGCGATATTCTGGCCATTATGCATCTCCTATACTTATTCTTCGTTCTGATTCTCAAAACTTACCCTACCATAAAAATATTCCTCGTTTCTAAAGATGTAAGAATGCAGCTAACCGATTAATTATACAAAACACGATAACATTAAAAACTATCGTCGAAATTACACTGAGACTCAACCGTAACCAAATACGTTAGCATTAGTAATGAGACAGTTAACGTACGGTATCCCTAAAAGTTAAAGTTTTCGATGATTTTATTTTCTGTTACGTGAAGCTATTTATTTAAGTATATTTTTAATGCTACCTTTGAACGTCTTTTTTTTGTGTTTTAACTAAAGTCAACCATTTAAGTAATCTTACATTTTCAAATACGATGATCTTTATGAATGGCAAAAATTTCAGAAGTTACAGATATTCCAAAAACCCTCCGAATAGCTATAAACCTCTTGAATTGGCGTCCTGTAAATATTTCTATCACTTATTAAACATGGCAGCTATTCTTGTGTTGATACCGGCAACTGGTCACGTTATTGTACAGCAGCAGGACATCATACAAGCATTACGTACAGTTGCCACCATTTATAACTACTACAGTGACTGGCATGTTTGACAAGATGTGGCACCACTGTTTGTTTACATCGTATTAACACTGACAGAAAGGGCAGAATTACCCTCACTATAGTAACCAGACCACGAGTGTTAAATAAGCAGTCTCCCTTCTCTCTGTGAATGCGTGTATTTCCTGCATGGTTATAGTTTTAATAATTATAAATTACCAAGTAGAACGTCATTGTTGTCTGGTGGGCGGTGGTGCCACATCTTATAAAACACGCGCGCCACTGGACCCGTTATAAATGGAGGCAACTGTACCTCTCCCGGGATCGGCAGTTAGCTGTTCCAAGCAGTTAATTTTCAGATTCCGCGGTGAAAGTTAAGTGAAAGTTGCCTTCATCTCCCTTATCATTAACCACACCTTCCACCTCTAACCACCACCCTTCCCCGTCTTTCGTCTCTCCCCTTCCCTCGCAAATTGGAAAATAATTCAATTAGATTACATTTACCTGCCATTAAACTCCGGGGAAAAAATCTTTACACGACAATTACGGTAAATATTTGGAAAACAAAAGATAAAAATCACCTTAGGGGGGTCTGGCTGTCCGGGTGAAGACGGTAACCTCATAGCTCCTGCAAAATAATAATAATAATAATAATAATAATAATAATAATAATAATAATAATAATAATAATAATAATAATAATAATAATAATAAGAGTTAACACCGTGTAGAACGCAAGTGTGTGAGTGTTTTTGAGTGCGCCTTTTAAGTGACTTGTCTTTCAGTGTGTTCTTTAAGTGCTTCCAAGCGAGTCCGACGAGTGTGTCTGAGACCAGTATGTCTGTGTTCAATTTGAGTGTGTTACCATGATTACAGGTTAATTCACAATTGTGGGTAATCTATTAAATTTATCAATCTTAATTTCAGATATAAAATTAATTCACAATTGCAATGTCACTCGATGTACAGGTATTAATCTTACTTGTAGAGGCAGGTAAAAAATAATATTCACAATGGTAATAATCTATTCAATTCTCGACTTAAAAACACAAATAAAATATAATAAAATAATTAAACCTATTTTTTTTTTTTTTTACTGTGAAGCGAACGGAAAGTTGAACTATCATAAAAATAACATATTTATAAAGTACTACACTGTATATATAAAACCCTTACAACAGTTCGTTAAGGAATTTTGAGAACATTTAGAATATGTTATCAAAAGAAATCAAGAGTTAAAATGTGAAATAAACAGTGAACAAAGGTAACTTACCTTCTTTCAACCGCCTGATACGCCTGGAACATATTTCCCGCAGTTTTTGCTGAAAAAGTTATAAAATTTGGTAGTGAAACTTTTAAAATTACAGGTATTTATATACCTAAATCATCTATTTAAATCAGAGGATAACGTTACACGACAATCGGGGTTACCCACAATACCCTACCTAACCTGAACTTAACCACGAGGACGATAAACTTGTCAAGTTACTGGACATGCAAAAATCAATAACTTAAAATATTTCAAACAAGTTCTTAATGTCACTAGGTTCGTACTTTGAAATATTTTTACGTTAAATATTCCACTAACTAGGGAGATACGTGAACACATCTTAATGGATTATGTTCAGCTTGGATGCAAAGAACTGAGACTCTACCATAACTAGCCGTGTTCTCCCCGTCCCAGTTCAGTAGTACAGATTTAACGTGGGAATCTTTGAGTCTAAAGCCTAGTCTCACTCTGGTTCTTGTCGCTCCGTGGAAGGTGGGAAATGTCGTTGGTTACAAGATAAACTTTCTATCTAATCTAAAACGAACAAAATTAGGAAACTACATACTTGCCACATTACTAAATTATGTGGTTTAATGAACAACACTAGTCTTTGAAGCGTAACATTGAGTAAGCCGCGATGTTTATGTGTTACTCTAGTAAATAAACACCTGTAATAACACACATGTCTAACTCTATTCTGTGGTAAAGTGTATAGCTGTCCTGAGTCCATGTGTGCATTCGACTGTGTATGTGCATATGCATGTGTGTGTGTGTGTGTGTGCGTGTACCTGGCAACTTTCCCACACCCACCAGAACAGCTGCTATAACTTTCCTGTTATGTTGTTATAATGTATTAAAACAACTATTACAATTAAAAAAAATACATTGGAAAAATAAATGCAATGTTTTTACTACTAGCAACTGAACATAACAAAATATCTAATAAAGAAGTATAAATTATATAAAAGTGCTTATCATACCTATTACAACAAGGAAAGGGCTTTTGGTCATGTAGATAACAAATGTGTACTGTATATATCCGCCATAATCAAATTTTTATGAGTGTTCTGCATGAGCTTCAAGTGAAAGTAGATTATGTACAATGTAACACAGCAGATGTTTTGTATATATATTTGTCCTAGATTAGTGGTAACTATCTTGGTAATTATATTACTTTCTACTGCACTGTACAACTGGTAGGGCTGAATTAACGATAGTAGTCAATAAAATAACACTGATAAACTTATTTATTCTTACCCTTCATATTTAACTAAACAATGACGTCATTCATTGATTACGTCACTCGAAAACACATTTAATATGAACAAATATTACAAAAAAAATCAATGAATGAGAAAATCGAAACTGTGTTTCTGGGGGTACTGGACCCAAGGAGCTTTAAATCTCCTTGACTGGACCAAGGTACTGTGCATGTGACGTCACCAAACTTCCGGTCCTTCAAATTAAACAAACTATTCAATATGTTTAGGGGGAGGCAGGGAACTAAGTAAGATTACATAACCAGGCATTAATGCTTTTTATCCAATAATTGAGTGTGGTAACCGAGGCAGGAGAACCAAAGATGTTTTCCTCTTTCAACTGCCAGTCATAATCACTACCCAAGGAGAGCGAACAAGAAAATTATCAGGAATAAACGACATATATATGGCTAGCCCGCATCATCTGTTCTGGTGTTGAGCCACGCTGTTATCCATATAATAATACATCCTTGTGTTCTGGTCACGTTACCAAATGCATGGAACAGTGTGGTGTTTATATAAGCCATTGTGTACTATTTGTGAGTTTTATGTGACCTTTCAAGGAATTATGATTAAAATTATTTATGCAATCTTCCACATATTACATATACTTGTCCAGTGCACTTTCAAGAGTTGGAGTCCAGTGATTCTGACGTTTATAAAGTCGTGTTGCATGTCACTGAGCAGGTAGACATCTCATTAAAGTCATCATCCACGATACGATGCCTGACAATGAAGTCCATATTCCTAAGAGCGCTACAAGTCCCTTTTCCTTCCTAGCATAGCTCTCATATCTAGCTGTCGTAATTCCTTTAATATAAGAGACTTATATCAGAATAAGAAAAAAATACAAACACAAAGGTAAGCCTTTTCCAAAGCAAATTTTTGGATTTACATTAGTTTGTGGCATTTCTTACCAAAGAAAATATGTAGAACCAAAATGTTTGTGGGTAACTACTTTATTCTTACACCATCCCCAGAGATACGTTATTTGTGGCGGTGATATCATTAAATTAATTTCCTAGGATATATACTGGTATGAAAATTATTGAAAATTAATATAAATTATCATACTTCTGATAAAGCACATGATTATAAAAATTAATAACTTATCCTGGGGTGAAATGATTTAGTGTTTGCCATTGTTTGCATTTTTGCACGTCTGTAGTAAATTCTGAATCAAGGTGATTCTGTATGATGACCTTACAGAACGTCTATCTACCTACGTAGATAAACGTAATTAATGGATGGTTGCTAGAGGTCACAGGTTCAAGTTAAAGAAGCTGTCAGTACAAGAAAAACTGTTAGAGCTAACTTCCTAGAAGTAACAGCTGTGAACCCTTGGAATAACCTTCCAGAAAATGCTGTGATAGAACTGAGTGTGAACTCTGCTCGTCTAAACTTGGCCAACACTGGCACAAGATCATTTACATTCAAGAGTCAGTATATATTTACGAGTATATAAACTCTTGGAACAATCTGCCCGAGTGCTGTGACGGCATCAAGTGTGAGCTCTTTCAAGACCAAACTTGACGAACACTGGAGCAGATTCAGATACATTCAGGAGCCAGTGCATGCCCAGTACTTGCCAAGTGCGTAACAGAGACGAGACCGACCGCCCAAGCGGCTAACAAGCTGATCAGTGAAGAAAAGGATACTGTAAAGTAAAGTAGTACTTTTCAACTAACCCAAAGAAACCTACTTAACCTAATCTAACTTCCTTACGGTAATTTCTGAGAACAGCACTCTCACCAGAAGGAATTTCGTTCATTTTTCCACAGATGTTCTTATCATTATACTGTAGTAAATATTTTAAAAGAGGCTAAATTTTTTATCTTAATTATAAGTTTATAATTTTGTTTTGTTTTTCTCAATCTACGATCATAAATCACCTGTAGTGGGCAGGGCATGAAGGATGAGGGAAATTGCAAGGTACAACACGGTGAAAAACTGATCACATGACACTAAAATTATGTCTCTACGTGCTTTGTACGTGAAGAAAATAATTCTTTAGAGAATATTCCCCGAAGAAATCTGGTCTCCGTGCGTCATCTGTTGGTTTACACAGACCGGCCGGGCCGAATGTTCTCTCCCGTCCACAGTAAAACGTCAGACTTAACCAACACTGGAGCAGGTTCAGGTACATTCAGGAGCTGGTACATGCCCAGTACTTTCCAACAGTACGAAACAGAGACGTAACCGATCGCCTTAGCGGCTAACGAGCCGATCAGTGATGAAGAGGACAAAAGTAAAGTAAAAAGTAAAAGTACCCGATATCAAAACAAGTAAACTTATCACCGTCGTCAGTAAGAACTCACACAAACGACGATCTTCGTAACTCGTTAAACAACTACATTTTAGTAATGTCTTTGGAATATTTTTTCTTCCTAAGTTCTCCCTGAGAGCTATGCAAATGTAGATCGTATATTACAGCCCAACGAACGCAAGTGTTTACAATAAACAAATTGAATTATAAATGAAGCACCAAAGTAAACTAACCTTCTTCTTAAACAAATGTATACTCTTCATTGTTATAAATGCTGTACTTATGCTGATACGTTAAATTTTCTACAGTTGCTTATCACACCCGTTCCCTTCGGATCTTGGAGCAGTACTGAGAAATTTGAGAATCTCAGTTGAGGACTTGAGATCACAGATGGCACTGGCAGTCCTGTCCTGGTGGAGCAGTGATGGTCATATATGGGACTGGTAAACGCGGTTATGCTGTCAAATTTTTAGAAGCGGTTTCAGCGACTAAGGCTATACCACAACTTCACATTCTCTACAGCTCACTTATTCTCTATTAACTCACTTACTGGTAGGAAAACCAACATTATCAACATTGTTACTCCATTTAAAGCACAATGGTTTGAACATGTCCAAAAATGCAACCCTTTATATCGCCAGTAGACAAAGTTTCAAAATTTTCGGGGAACATGACCCTCAGTTATCATATACTGTATTATTATTCGTGTTATTCGTCATATACATAACCAAAGGTCATTAATAGAACCAAAGAACATGAAAAGAAAGACGATGGTGGAATTTTTAGATGAATTAAGAGGTTTGGAAACATCCACGATCGTCTTACAGCAATCCCGTGGCCATAATATTAACATAAGAATGTAAAGCCTTCACTGTGCATTCCTCCCCTTACATAATAGGGTCATTAGCAGCCCTGAGAAAGAGGGAGAGAGAAAGGGCATCCATTGACGATAAAAGAAACTTTATAATCTATTTGCATAAGATCATTAACTTAGGTTTGGTAAGAGCCCATTTCTGTACTGTATCATTTATTTAACAGTCTTAAGGTGCCAGTACTCTTTATGTCGGTATATTTCACTACCTCTGAGTTGATTCACAAATACATGCTATTACCCAGTTACTCGGCTATCCTAGTTATGTTAGAATCAACGGTCAGTGGAGGCATAAAAAAGGTGGCTGACCTCGGAGTATTACTGTGGGAGGCCCAGGTGGGGAAAAGATCGTAAGAGTGAGGTTAGTTAGCAGTAGTATTTCTTAGTTATCTTTTTGTTATTCATTATGCATTCCTTGGTATATATTTTATGATAGTACATATATTTTTATTTGCTGGACTATATTTCCAGGATTACATCCCACTTGGACGATTGCCTATTTTATATGATTTAATGTAACCTAACCTAACCATTAAATTCATTTACCGGAATTGGTAAAAATCACATAAAACAGATGATCGTGCAAGTGGGATGACACCATTCCCAGTCACCAACATTATGTTATTGGACTACAGTACCTGTATATTAGTTTTGTGTGCATCCCAGCATCAGAGAACGGTTGCATTAGAATGCTAACTTGCCCACCTGGGCACAGGTCACAGACCCATATTGGGACCTGGGGGCTGAGATTTTTTTTTTTTACCATATATAAATACAGAAATAGAAAACAAATAAAACAGATCAAGAGTGAGAAACGATATACAGTGTACTGTACAGTATACATTGTGGTGTCAAAGTAAGAGAAACAATTGAGACCCTGCAATTGTGTAAATGAGGCAGAAAGTCAGATCAGCAACCTGGGACTTGGTCACAATTTTTGTGATGCCATATAGCAGCAGGGTCTACCATTAAACAATACATTATGCTTCCAATATTTTCTCAGGCTGTAGTACCTCCCTGTTTGATAGCTGCCTACTACCTACAATATCAAAATATTTCATATAGTACAGGTATGTTATACTGTACATTATTTGTATTATAACTAATGAAATATAAACTATATCAAGAATGTTTTATACAATTAATAATAAGTATTTCAGCTGTGCCTGTTGCCTCTACCCCACTCTTTGTTTGCTGTGAAGTTTACATTATAATCCTCTGTACTTTTGGGTCTGTGTCATGGATGATTAAACCGAGGTTATGTAGTTCATGATAGATTAGGCTAAATTAGGGTTTATTCTTGGGGTATGAAACAAGTTTTCTTAGGTGGCTGGTTAACCAGGACCCTCGTTCTGAACTGTTAGAATTAAATTATACAGTATCAAAAGTCAAACACTTATATATACTAGATATAAATAAATATATAGATAACCTACATAAAGAAATGTAGGTAAACAAAGACAGAAAAGGGATGCAGTACATAGATTGATACTGTACTCATAAGATAGATAAACAGATCTTCATTCAATAAAACTTGGCTTTCTGTATAAGTTTACATTGTTTCAGCTTGTAACATATATTGCAGGCATACAGTGTACATAGATTGTATGGGTACACAGTGCATGTATATAGTGTACAGAGACAGTGCAGGTATACATAGTGTATACTGTATAGTGTGTGCATAATCTTCCCCATTCCCGGATGGTTGGAACATCCTCAGCCTACACAGCAAACCATATCATGACCCAACACAGACGAATGCTACTAAAACATAACATGCACTACAAGGTCAAAGTGAGTGTTCAACATGATATACACCATTTATTGGTATAACATGATGTTCATGGCAATAATTTTGTACATTTATTATAAGTTTTGCATTCAATATACAGGGCACTGTAGTACAGTATTAGAAAATATTAAAATGAATAAATTTTATGCACTGCAAGTTTTTTATCAGTTTGAACCCAGCACCCAAAGGTGAAATTTTTTGTACATTGATTTACCTGTGTAGATTATAAATTCTGATTTATATATATATATATATATATATATATATATATATATATATATATATATATATATATATATATATATATATATATATATATATATATATATATATATATATATATATATATATAGTTAGTTAGGTGTGTGGTGCTTTCTAACTTCAGTATATTTATAATCCTTTCTTGTTTCCTCTATCACTTATTGTTGCAGGTTAACCAACATGATGCAGTACTTGTGCAGGAAATTGTAAGATATTCTTATGAACTTCACAAAAAGAAGAAACATAACACAAACAAGCCACAAATGTCCTTCATACTTTATTTGAGATTTCTTTACATTGATTCATACTAGAAAAGATGTTTCTACAATAAAATACAAATATTATTATACACTGTACAAGGGGCAGCCTCAGGTCGGGGTATTGTGGCACGCGCCAGGGTCATTCGGGAACAGTTCCCCCACACTCTAGCAAGGCCCTGCATGTTGTGTTGTGTATGATACAAACAACAAGGTTTCTACTCTAATTTGACAACTGAATTGCAGTCTTACAGAGAGGGCAAGTATAAGGCAAGATGAGAAAGAACTAGTTGGGAACAGACAACTGTAATTATATGTGGGAGAGAGACAATGAAATTATTTACCAAAAATAGTAAAAGTGAACTCCACAAAGACATCAATTCATTTATTAAAAATGGATTAAATGACAAGGGCTTGTTGCTGAGTGTGGGTGATCAGTCCTCACACTTATCTAGTCCTGAGTAACAGAGCATCTCATCCTCACCTCCTGGCCACCACACAGGAGCCAGGCCACGCAGCAGGTCACCAGGATAAAATATCTACTATGATAAATAATATAATACCAACCACAAAAGTCATTACAAAAATAAACAAACACATCTGAGATACATAAAAAAATCTCTAAGGAAATCGACCTCTTTTTTTTTTTAGCCACACTGTACAAGACTGATCACTGCACACACTCGTAGTGCTCTAGCCATACACATTCCCTATACATCAACATATATACACACACGTTAGCGAAGTAGTTCACAGGTCGCAACATTCTCAACTCATGCTATGGATCCGAAAATATGTTATTTTTACAATAATTTGACGACAACGCACAATATTACACATACAGTATAAACAAACTATCATTCACACGTCACAAACCACAGCACACAAACCTCCTGACACACACATACCACATACTGCTCCTAATTATGCAGGAAGACAACCTGGTGGTACGAACACCAGGGAGGGACAACAGCTCTGGTGTCTACATGACACAAACTAAAGATGCATCATGTCTTCACACTTTGCTTGAGACTTCACATTACTGCACTGTACTTAAAAGTTATAAACCACATTTAAAATTTTCAGGTCTTTTATTTTGTATAATACTAATGGCCCTCTTGAGTAGTTCTGTGTTGATATGAGAGAGGCGAATTTCTATTAGTTTACAGATCACAGCTGTGCCTGCCTTCTGCAGTAGCAGCTGGATACCACCAATACCTCTCAAGTTTGAATGAACAGGAGCCAGACTTTGGTATGTGTGTGTGTGTGGGAGGTGTTGGTCAGGGCTGGGAATGTGTCTTCTGGTTGGTGGTGCCCCCAGCGACGCTACCACCACACCCCCGACTATGGTCCTAGGCCGCCCACGCCTGACTGTACACGCCCACATGCCCCTGGGCTACTCCTGAGGGAGGCCCTGATGGGCAGGAGCTGAGGAAGGGGAGAACTGCTCGACTCATCTCCAGGCCTTAGACACAAAAATAAATCCATTCCTGAGGTGGATCATAATTTTGGAACAAAACTGGAACATTACTGACTGGCCTGAGATGAGCTACACAAGACAGCTATTCTCCTCTTACAGTAGTGAGGTATAAATTGATAACAGATTTTGTGTGGGTGAGTCACACTGCGAACCACATCTGGAAGTGTTGCGACGGAGAGGCTTGGCGGGAACCCTCGACAACTTAGCCAAAGAATAAATTTTCTGTCATCTAAATCTAAAATCTGCAGATGTCGAGGAGTGTCCAGCAGCTTACTCAGCCACAGGTGTTGGAGACAGGTGACTCACCACACACTCACTCCACACCTACTCACTAGCGGACATGTGTAAACACACGCTCATCGTCACTGCTTCACTTCAGCACTTGTGGCAGTAAAAAATAACACTTTGTCACTTCCTCTCTAGACACTTTGTAACACTGTCCATATCAGGTGGGTGTCGAGGAAGTCTTTGTTTTCCAGGAGGTGACAAGAGGCAGTTTACACCACTGGGGTGAGTGATGTCATCCAACTCAGGTATATGAGAACTTCACTTCCATAAATAAGAATTTTTATACAACGAGCATCTTATGGGAGCAAAGAAGCAGGTACTTCACTGAACACCTTCCACAAATACTGACCATCTATAATAAAAAAAAAATACAATTGTAGTTGTTGCCTGTATCAAGTAAAACAAAGTGAGAGGCAATAACAAATTCCCAAGTAAAAAACATGAGGTAAAAACACAGAGGTTTGTCTTGAAAGTCACACTTTGTAGTATTATACATTAAGACACATGAGGCGTTGCGTGAGAGGAAATATTGAATATTTTTCTTAATACTGTTTACGACATGCGCCTCCTTGTTGAACGGGACATGGGAATCATCTAATTGGCAGTTAAATGTGTACTTCCGAGGAGGCTGCTTGATCCCTGCACGGTGGTAATGAAAATGAAACCAATCATTGGTTTAGCATCACTTGGGGGAATGAGAAGGTCATGTTTACAATATTCTGAGGGTGTCTAGCACGTGGCAGGAATTTACTGGGAATATGTGTAGAGAGAGAAGGATATGTGTGCTGGATTGACGTGTCTCGGACAGTCTTGCAAACTGAACCGTCAAGATGAAACACACACGCCCGCACAGCACACAATGTATCAGCTGTGGGGGTGCTGGGGAGCATGGAGGTTCATTGCAAGTCTCCAGGGGGTTGAAGATGCCGGATCAGGAGGTAGTTGAAGCTGCAGGTGTCCGTCTGTGTGAGCGTGTCGACTCCAGTCTGAAGGAGCTCCGAGTCTCGGTTACTTGAAGGTGATGATAGGTGAGGTGGTAGATGTTCACATCCCCCAAGAAGGCGCTGGCAAGGGACAGAAGCAGTTTCTTTGACGAGTAGAGTAACTGAGTTGGGTTCGACTTGTTTGATTTTGGCTTGGGCTTCCCGCTGGAGGGCCCGGTAGCACCATACGGACGAGGCGGACGCACACCTGGGGAGAGAAGCTCAGGTAAGAGACACAACTCCAAACATGATTACCATGATACTGTACAGGAATAATTCTTATTATCAGATATTCACTCCAGGAAGAAAGAGTGATTTGCTGTATCTAGCATAAAGTGTTACACTCTAACTAACTACTGTAGTGTAATGTGTAATTTTGTTGACAGCGATCACATCAATGTACAAATATAACCTAACAACAATGGAGCTTCAGAAATAAAATTACAGTACATAATAAACAGATGTACCCATTTATATCAAACACTGTATACTGAACTAATAACTCAAAGTTTATCAGAGCTGGTTAAGAGGATCGCATGTGAATTATTACTATATAAAGACACCAGACTGTGATCTTCAAGAGGTTACTCATATATCCTAATTGTTTTGCCTCCTGAATATATTATTTTAAAGCAACTATTAACCCGAGAATGGATAAATCCCTTTATTCTCCCAATGTAAAATTCATATGACAAGTGCTCCAAATACTGTACAATACCATTTTTTTTACTTTTAATGATACACAAAAACCACTTTATATACCGGTATATACTGTACCCCTTCCTCCCACGCCATGAATCACCAAATACTGTACTACAAAGACATTCATATATCATAGACCATCAGTTCATTGTAATTTTATTTAGATGAGAATTTATACCCGGCAATATTTTTTGTTAAGAGAAAGATCCACACACAGACAACATGGCGACACCTGAACGTTTCCTATAACACAGTTTCATGGCATCAAGATGAGTGTTAGTGGTGAGGTGGTGGCAGCCCGTGTAAGGGGGAACCTCATCACACCACTATCACCACCGTACTCACACCACACCAACAAACGTAACTACTTCATTCATCACTACATCCTTCATAATCGATCATCATCATAACTACTACACTGACCATCACCACCATACTCATCACACCATTAACACAATGCACCACACTGTTCCCCAACACACACACACCACCATCCACCACACACACCACCATCATCCACCACGCCATACCACCACACAACACAATACTCCCCACAATACCATCTACACCACCATACCACCTCACACCACATCGTATCACCACCCACACCTCTCCACACACACACACATCACCAGCCTACACACCATCACCCACCACACCACCACCCCTCACACCACACCATCCATACACTACATCACCATCCTGCACCACAGTAACCCCACACCAGCACCCACCACACTACCACCCACCACAACACACCACAGCACCATCCACACACCACCCCACACCACCACACCACACCACCACCCACCACACCACACCACCAGCACCCAACAGAGGCTGATACGCTCAAGCTACTAAGACATAAATCACAACTTTTGAGTCTGTGCATCATCAATTATGGGAAACATCAAAGCGTTTACCTCAGGCCCGCCACCTCACCTCTCCTCCCTCCTCCTTCACAATCCAACCAGATTAAACGCTTCGACTCTTAAAGTTGTTGGAATTGATGAGGGATCTCCTCCACGCTCGATATAGCCCCCAAAACACGCCCAAAAAATGGCGAGTTAAGCGCACCACCCGGGAGAGCAAAGGACCATAGCTTGAAACATCTCATAATGCGAAACTGACTATAATCTGGCGTCCCTGGTGGCGAGGCAGCCTCTTGACCCTTTGCCAGGGCGACGCGAGGCTCATTCTGGCGGGCGTGGGATGCGACTGTCTGCCCCCCTTCTCCCGCGCCCACCATTACAAATAGAGTCGGGAGGGAGCACACGACACTCGCCCTTATCCCACATAATAAGGCAACCCGGGACGCACGGGAGAAGGTTACGCCCCTCTGGCCTCCCAGCGGGTCTCCCGTTTAGATAGCAGAAAACCGCGAGCGGAGACATTCCGCAGATTACGCCTAGCTAGGGTTATCATCCTGGCACTCGTCTCCGCTACCCGTAGGGGTCCCTGGGGATCCTAGAACGTCCTGGACGCCCCTGCAGTGCCCCTGAGCCTGAGGTACCTGGAGAAGGAGGGACTGCGGCTCGCAGATGGGGGAGTGAGACTGGGGTGCGGGTTGCGCCTCTATGCCATGCCACACACCTCCTGCTGGATTGAGACATCAACGTCAGCCCAGGTAAATACGCCCGACCCCGTTACACTGACGTCCGCACCCACCGCCCACTTGGCCCGAGCCCACACACGCCCACCCCGCCCGCCCCCAGGCTCACTACCTGCTACGGACCAGTTATTACTTTGGCCACGCCCACGCCACCTAGGGCGTGAGGGAAGGGGTCTTGTAGGCGGTGTACGAAGGAGATCTCAGCTGGTCATTGTGTATGTTGAAGTTGTACGCCAAGACTGTGGTGATGCCCGGACCCTACACACACACACACACACTCGCCCTCATACACGCTCACATTCATAGATACAAAGATACATGGAAATACAGGCGTGTATTTTCAGAGATACAGGATACTAGCAAGGTGAACGTAACCTCCAAGTACAAACTAATACAGTGATGCCTGTATGTTCAATGAACACACACACACACACACACACACACACACACACACACACACACCTACGAGGACCAAGACAGAGCGACACACTCGGGTGGCAGGTGGTGGAGGGGGTGAGAGGGAGGACAGGGCCACCAGCAGGAGGAGTCAGCCCCCTTCGTCGCCCACCCACACTCAGGTAAGTCACGGCCACAGGTGAGATGGTTCAGTCACGGTTGGGCCACGTCATAGAGACACCTCCAACACACTTATCACGTGACCCGTCAACTGTGATGGATGGCAGAGAAGAGCAGCAGCGCCACCATCAAAAGGTCGACCCGCAGCCTGTCTCTTTAAAGCTGTCTGCTCGTATTATCGTATCAAATGGCTGAATAAACTTGTTAAGAAAAGTATTAAAATGGAATAGGTGTCAGGGGGGGAATAGGTGTCAGGGAGGAATAGGTGTCAGAGGGGATGAGTACAGTGTTATGCCACAATAGAACACACAGGGATTTGTTTATTTTTATCAGTACACCCACATTGCCATCGACCAAGACGGGGGCCATTTTCAACACCTTCTGTGAACCTTAGACTGGGTTAGGTTAGGTCACTTTACTCTTGCTCTGTAATGTTCATACGACAAGTGTACCAAATAGGGTGCAGTGGCCACTGTGATGGGTGTAGTGGCCACTGTGACGGGTGTAGTGGCCACTGTGACGGGTGTAGTGGCCACTGTGACGGGTGTAGTGGCCACTGTGATGGGTGTAGTGGCCACTGTGATGAGTGTAGTGACCACTGTGATGGGTGTAGTGGCCACTGTGACGGGTGTAGTGGCCACTGTGACGGGTGCAGACATTCTCAGACGATACTTGAGACACCATCACCACCTCTTCTCTCTCTCTCTCTCTCTCTCCGTGTATAAATAATCTTAAAATGACTGCCTGAGTTAACCCGTCTTGTCGCGTCTGTTCACTCGAGTCTGTAAACATTATATTAGGACTCGTTTAATTAATCGAAACCCCCACCAGAGCAACTAACTCAAAAGGGATCACTTCTCCATGACTGCTCAAAGCTCTCCCCAGCCCAGCAGGTGTGCCAATAAGGTGTCCCGATTGAATACAAGAACAAAGTGTGGTTAGGTTAGGTTATCTGATCCCTCGTTTAAAACAATCGTCCCATGTGCCAGAACTAGACCTTACCCCCCCCCCTTCCTCATTACCCCACCTGTGTAATGTGTTTGGGGCTGCCCTGATAACCCCCCAAACATGTGTCATATGTGTTTTTTGGGGGTCAGCTTCAATAACTCAGCCTACCGGAACAAGTGTCTTACTGCAGTGGCTCTCAACATCCGCTAGCACCAGTGAGGGGGGCATCGCTATCGTCATCAACTTCGTCATCGTCGTCTCCAGGAGTCTGCTTGAGAGGACCCCCCTCAGAGAATTATCTAATTTAACACGGGGCGTCGTAATGACCAGTTTGGAAGACGGCTCGACCCACGAGGAGGCGGCGGCGAGATCAAAGTCCGGCGCCGTGATTGAATTCTTCACACAATCACCGCACAATAATGGCGCTCTGATGTAAAATTAGCGACGCCGGAGCTCCACTCATTGTAGCCTTTCTGACTCCAGCCTTGTCACTTTGGATTCGCTGATTTTCTTTCATATCGCGGGTTAATTCTTGACGGGGGAAGACCTGTGGACAAGTTGAGTCTATGTTACCTAGTTGGAAGGTGAGGGAAGGGAGGACTAGGGAGGGGAGGGATGGAGGGGGAAGGGTAGGGCTGGAGGGGAAAGGGGAGGATGGAAGGGAAGGTAAAGTTGAGGGGTTCACCTGAAGATTAAACACCCCCACCTCTAGTTTATTTCATCTGATGATTAAAACCCCTTAATGCTACCTAAGGGGGTTAGATTACGTTAAGGGAAGAGAGGTTAGATTAAGGTAGGGGAGGTTAGGTTAGGTTGGAGTTAATTTAGCTTTTGTTTGGTTATTAATAGTTAATCTTAAGCTGAAATAAGCTGTGGGTGTCTAATCTTCACGTGATCCGTTAGGTGTAGGGGGGGCGTTGCCATATGGGCGTGTAAAGGAGCAGACGGGCGTGTGCGTGACGGATAATGAGGGTGGGGGGAGGAGGAGGAGGAGGAGGGAGGAGGGGAGGAGGAGGAGTAGGGAGAGGAGGAGGCAAGGGAGGAGGAGGGAGGAAAGAGGAGGACGTCGTTTTTCATCTATGACGACAACAGGCCAGGGGAGGAGTAGGGAAGGGGGGGCTGGTCCTAATCACGTGACACTCGGTTCTGTGAATGAAGGGTCCCCTGACGACGCTACGTGGTCCTGGGTCTTTTAAAGGGCTGGGTGGGTGGGTGGGTAGGTAGGTAGGGAGACCACTGTGGGGGAGGGGCTGCGAGGTAAAGAGTTACTCACTGTGGAGGAAAGTTACTGACAGGCTTAGAAAGTTACTGACAGGCTTAGAAAGTTACTGGTAGGCTTAGAAAGTTATTGAAAGGTATAGAAAGTTACTAAAAGACATAGAAAGTTAATGAAAGGCATAGAAAGTTAATGAAAGGCATAGAAAGTTACTGACAGGCTTAGAAAGTTACTAAAGGTTACTGAAAGGCATAGAAAGTTACTGAAAGGCATAGAAAGTTACTGACAGGCTTAGAAATTCACTGATAGGCTTAGAAAATTACTGAAAGGCATAAAGCTAAAGAAAGGTATAGAAAGTTACTGAAAGTCATAAAGCTAAAAAAAAGTCATAGAAAGGAGAGACAGAAAGTTAAGGAAGCCAAGAGAGTTGATGAGATGCACAGAAAGTTGAGAGGCCAGGTATAAGGTGGCCAACAGAACGACCCCAAAGGTTCTCTTAGCGATTTGGCACGGAAGGTTAAAAACATGGAAACTCCTCCCGGCGTCCACGAGGCGAGGGGCGGGAAGGAGAGCTGAGAGGGCAAAGTATTCCTACCTTCTGTACTGTGACAACAAACACCCGAGACATACATACATCCCCCCCCCCTACACACACACACATCCCAATCACACAAACACATAC
This sequence comes from Homarus americanus, assembly GCF_018991925.1. Lineage (NCBI taxonomy): Eukaryota > Metazoa > Arthropoda > Malacostraca > Decapoda > Nephropidae > Homarus > Homarus americanus. The sequence goes on along the minus strand of NW_024712260.1, from coordinate 810,025 downwards.
ACACTATTGTACACCCCTCACACATATTTACAGAACACACACACATACACATACATACATTCCCACACCACACACACAGTGGGTCACGCTTCTCTCGCCAAATGAAAATGCCAACTTCTTATCAATAGAATGCGGGTCATTAGCCATGGTGGGAGCTTAAGTGTCGTATTTAAAACAAGTCTGGGGATCCCGCGGCCTCAGCAATGATTCATAGGAACATTTTCTTAATTAAATAAGCGGAACGGAACCTGTACGGGGGCGGGACCACCTACACTGTGAGCTGCCGGTGTGTGTGTGTGTGTGTGTGTGTGTGTGTGTGTGTGTGTGTGTGTGTGTGTGTGTGTGTGTGTGTGTGTGTGTGTGAGAGAGAGAGAGAGAGAAGAAATGGAAGAGAACGAGTGTGTTTCTTTGCTCTCTCTGTATGTCTTTCTTTCTTTATCTCTCTCTCGCTGTCTCATTTCTCTCCCCCCTCCTCCTCCACCAGGGTCCCTCTCACCTACAGTGGAGTCATCAACACGGCGGCTCATGAATAATGTAGAAGGGACGGGGGGCAGAGCACGCAAGGAGCCCCGCCATATTGCGACACTCATTACCATGTTCAAACCGACACTTCCCCCAAACTGTCCATCTTCCACTAGAGACGAAAAACTACACCACAAATCATGCAAAAATTCGAGGCAATTTTCCTCCTAAAAGGCAGATACGAGAGGGCGTTGGAAATTGGTGCGGAGTGGTGCAGCTTCGTGATGATATGCCGGAGAAAGGTGTCGGGGTGAGGCGACGGACCTTGTTGCTGGTGGACAGACAGACCAGACAGACAGACACAGACAGACAGACGGACAAACAGACAGACATGCCTCTTTCCCCAAAACACAACTTCGACCCAAGAAGACCTGAGTGATAGCCTGTAAGTCTCAGGTAAATAAATCAATAAGTTCCCACACGACTACCTGGATACCTCAGGAGCACTCTTGGAGACTGAACACTAATAAGACTTCAAGGGAAATGCAAACAGACTCTCTTCCTCTCAGAACCAGCTTCTAGCCTTTCACATGGACACCAGCTGTAGGCGATTCGGGGCACCAGCTGCAAGTGATTCAGGTTACCATCAGGCGACACTCACCTCACTTGGTAAAAGCCTCCTCATCCATGTCTGGAGACCCTTTGGAGGAGGAGGAAGAAGAGGACGTCCCCGCGCTGGAAGAAGGCGAAGAGCCACAGTTGAACGACGCCGAAGCTGGGTTGTTACCGACGCCTCCACAACCACTGCTGCTGCTACTCCGTCGACTGCTGCGTCTGGTACCACTGCCTCCTCCTCCACCACCACCACTACTGCTGCTGCTACTACTGCTGCGGTAGGTCGGCTCAACAGCTCCTGAGGGAAACATCGAGGACAAGGTCTCAATTAACTTTTATTTATGCCAAGCAGAGGTTTAGTGTTGGGTGGACTGTACTGCATCAGGTGCTGGACTCTATTATTTTACACACTCACGACTCTTTAAGACAATAACTGAACATAATCACGATGAGTATTAACGTCTCTGAGGTTACTTAAGAACGTTGGGGAAACTTACCAGGCAACGGCGTATGCAGCTCCACCTTCACCTTGGCTGTGGCGGTGACTTTTGTGGTAACGTGATGGTCGTGGTGCGTCTCCCCAGGGTTGCTGGTCCCCGACGAGGTGGTCGTCTCTACCACAACCTGAGGCTCCACTACAATCTCATGTGATGACCTGAGCGATTGTGACGACCGCGTGGATGACGACGGTTCCTCGGTGATTGTGGTGAGGGAGAGGTTGGAGCCGTGGAGGCGTGGATAAAGAGATGACCCACCCCCACCACCCGAGCGACGACAACTTCTCGAGTTAGACCCGCTACGACTCCCACTCCGTCGAGACGACCCACTGTGGGAGTGGGAGTGGGCGGGCTGAGGCGAGGGCGGTGGAGAGGGTGTCGGGAGGCGGTCTGGATGGTTACGGGGCACGACTTCTGCGGGAGGACCAACTAGGGAGAGGAGCACCGGCAGAAAGACCAAACCGTCCAGTACCCCGAGCACCGTCAGCGCCAGCAGCACGTAGAAGAAGTACCTGAAAGACACAGTAGCACACCCAGTCAGTCGTGTGTTATTCTATAAGGGATAATACTGCATTAACTACAGGGATCTTTTCTCTCTGCTGAATTCACTCCTAGACGTCCAGAGGTAAGAGGGACGTGGTGTGTGAGTGGGGAAGGAAGGGTGAGGATAAAGTGGGTAAGACTGGGGTGTGTGAGCGAGGGAACGTTACTAGGCCTTGGTGGTGGAGGTGCTGAGGGTGATGGCAGTAGTAGTAGTAGAATTAGTGTTGGTGGTGGTACTGGTGATGGTAGTAGTGGTGGTGGTGATGGTGGAGGGGACAGCGGAGGGAGGTAGCGGCGGCCACACCAACTAATGAGTCGCCACATTGGTGATGCAAACAATGGTGTCTGAGATCCTAATACGGCGACCCCTGCCTCCTGCAACCCTTGGCTGGTACACCACACACACACACACACACACACACACACACACACACACACACACGACAGGTAAAAAATCGCTGTGACCTGCTCCTCAACACAACCAGTGAGGGAGGCCTGGTGGATCACTCTGCCAAGGTGGATTACGACTCCACCCTCACCAGCCACACTCCAAAACCACCGCCTCCACCATCTACACTCAAAAACCACCACCTGTACCATCCACACCCCAACACCACCATCCACAATCCAACTCCACCATCTACACCATCCACATCCCAACACCACCACCTTCACTATCCACACTCCTACTCCACCCCCCCAACACACACACACACACACACACGTACGTTACTGAAATTCCACACCACACCATCCAGTTTAGATCGAGTTGACCACACCATTATTAACTACCTGACCTTACCTTAACCATATCCAAACACTACGTGGCCCAGGTGTGTTGATTGGCTTTCTTTCAACCAGGTAAGACTTTTTTTCATTAGTGTTGAGTTTTCTTCATTCATTCTTTTATTTTTCATTTATTATATATGAGAATGAGAGATGGCGTGTGTGGGGTGGAGGCGGTGCTGGGCAGGTGGTAATCTTCACACCTATGATCACAGCTGTTCCACACCTGGTCTTGTGGCCCATCCACGCCCCTCTCAGGTGTTTTTATTGTGTGTGTGTGTGTGTGTGTGTGTGTGTGTGTGTGTGTGTGTGTGTGTGTGTGTGTGTGTGTGTGTCAGTAGTAATAAAAATAATAATAAAATAATAATGATGATGATGACGATGATGATAATAATAATAATGATGCGTGTGTGTGTGTGTGTGTGTGTGTGTTTACAAGAGTTTAAGGCCCATGGGTGTGTGCATGTTTCTGCGTAATACGGGAGTATGTATACATTAAGGCCCCGTATGTGTACATAGGAGCACGGGGTACACACACAAGGGCGTGAGTGCTTAGAGGGGTGTGTACTTTGGCGTTGTGTGTGTACATGATGCGTGTAGGTAAGACCGTGTGTACATGGGAAGGCAGTCACGTAGGTGGAAGTCAAGCATGCAGGCAGGAAGTCAATCGGGCAGGTAAGTAGGTGGAAGTTAAGCAGGAAGGTAGGTGGAAGTTAATCAGGCAAACAAGCAGGCAAGTATGTTGAAGTCAAGTACACAGGTTGGTGGAAATCAAGTAGGCAGGCAAGCAAGCAAGTAGGTGGAAGTCAAGCAGATAGGCAAGTAGATAGAAGTCAAGCTCACAGGCGGTACAGTAGGTAGGTGGAAGTCAAGCACACAGATAGGTAGCAGGCAAATAGATGGAAGTCAAGCAGGCAAGCAAGTAGGTGGAGGTCAAGCACACAGGCAGGTAAGTGGAAGTCAGACAGGTCGGTAGGTGGAAGTCAAGCACACATACAGGTAGGTGGAAGTCAAGAACACAGGCAGGTAGTAGGCAAATAGATGGAAGTCAAGCAGGCAAGCAAGTAAGTAGGTAGAAGTCAAGCAAGTAGGTAGGCAGAAGTCAAGTAGGCAAGCAAGCAGGTAGGTAGAAGTCAAGCAGGCGAGTATGTGGAAGTCAAGCAGGCAGGTTTTCAACAAGTTTTTGCCTGCCCCGGGAGGACTATATAATTTGACGATGAATGAGATCCTCCCATCGGCAGGTCCATCCAAACCCGACTCTCCCCTCCCCCTAACCCCTCCCCTCCTACCACCTCCATCCTTCCCCTCTCGCTCCCCCACCCTCCACCCGGTACAAGGTGTAGGAGGAGGAGGAGGAGGAGGAGGAGGAGGAGGAGGAGGAGAAATAAAGAGGAAATCAAAAGAAGAGGAGGAAGTACAAACGCGTAAGAATAAGAATAAGAAGAAGAAGAAGAAGAAGAAGAAGAAGAAGAAGAAGAAGAAGAAGAATACTTGCTTGTCTCGCCTAACCTAACCTAACCTCACCTAATCTCCCCCCCCCCCTAGGCAGTGTAATCAGGTACTCAGAATATTTTACAGGTACAGATTAATTTTACTCAGACTTAACTAATAGAGAGAGAGTGGGGCAGAGGTTAACAGGAAGGCAAATTACCCCAACTAACGAGCTTGTTACGCACCATAACTAGCTAATTGGTCCCTCAACCTACGATCCACAGTTGCCAATTTAAAAGTACCTCAAGTTTCGCGATTTTAGTTTCATCAGTTGCCTTATGGGTTGATTTACGCAAATTTTATGATTATTTTAATGAATTTGTACAACTTTAGGGGATAATCTGGGATAATTTTAGTGATAATTGCAGCATTACCGCATTTTAAAAAGTTTGATGATTTTTTTCGTGAATTTCAACTAATTAAAATATATTAACAAATTCTAGCGGCTTTCAGAGGAGCTTAAGTATCATTTGGTGAATTGTATGTTAATTTATTTATTTATGGTGATTTTGGATTAATTTGATAGAATTTTACGACTATACTGTTGAATTTAAACGACTCGGTGGCTTAATATAAAGTAATTTCACCCACTTTCGCTTAAATTCAGCGGAAGTTTAGCTACTCTTGCGGTATGAGTTGGCAACACTGCTGTCACCACCAACTTGGCCCACTGACTGGCTGGGAGCGCGGGAAAGGTCAAAGGAGCCTTGTGATTGGTCTGTTTTTTTGCGTGTTTTTTGGCGCGTTATGAAATGCTGTGATTGGTGTGCTATTTTTTACACGTTTTAATGCTGTTATTCTACTTTCTGGGGGTCATGGGGAGCTATGATTGGTCTGGTTATATTTTGATGAACTATAAAGTGCTGTGATTGGTCTACTTATTTTTGGAATGTATTGAAATGCTGTTATTAGTGTGGCTATACTTGGGAGCGTTAGGAAATGCTGTGAATGCTCGAGCTATGATTGGCTTACTGTAGTTAAATATGATTATATGCAAATGTAATATAAACATCAAGTTTGCCACCATCCCACCCATAGAAAACCCACGCCCGCTACCCATACTAACCCACACTAGACTGCCCACGACCACCTACCACACAGCTCAGGTCTCGTATTACGCGTGTTAAATGAAGGTTCCAGAGTAAGGCAATAATAATTTGTATCTGTATAGTAAACATGTCAAGGTGTATGTTATGGTCGCCCTAGCCTTACACGAGCACGGATCACCTGAAGATTAGACACCCTGATGGAAGTAATGGTAGTAGTGGTGATGATGGTAGTAGTGGCGATGGTGATGGTGGTGGTTTTAGTAGTAGTAATGGTGGTAGTGAAGGTCGGGGCCACAGGTTCAGTCACCCCCGCTCTCTTACATCAACAAACTTCTCACAGAAAACGAGCGGCGATTGTAAACACAACGACGTCTTGGGTGGTCTCCCCTGTGTGTGTGTGTGTGTGTGTGTGTGTGTGTGTGTGTGTGTGTGTGTGTGTGTGTGTGTGTGTGTCATCCTTAACTTAATACAATAGGCTAAAACAGCTCCATTAACCACATAGCATTGGTGTCGCACGTTATCTAGGTCATGCGTATGCCAGTTGGGTCATGCACATGCCATCGGGGTCACGTGTATGCCAGCTGAGTTAATTATATGCCATCTGGGTCATCCGTCTGCTACCTGGGTCATCCGTCTGCTACCTGGGTCAACCGTATGCCACCTGGGTCATCCGTCTGCTACCTGGGTCAACCGTATGCCACCTGGACTGTGTATAAGGGAAGGGGTTGGTGGTCTTACCTTCTGATGAATTCGAACTCGGAGAAGAGCAGCATGATGGAGGCGAGGAGGGTGGAGGCAGCACCGTGCAGCACTGGGGCGGCCATATGCTGCAGCGCCAGGATTACCCGTCGGTCCCTCCCGCCTACCGCCGTCAGGAACCCCACCGTCACGTGGACACAGAACTCCACGCCCACGCCCACGCTCACGATAAGGAGGACGGCGGGCACGGCGGACAGCTTGACGCCCAGCACCCCCAAGACGCCGAACAGCTGCAACACGAGGGTGGCCAGCAGCAACACCACCAGCGCCGCCGCCCATAGGTTCATCAACACCACCGACAGCACCACGAACACCGCCGTCAGCACCGCCAGTAGCGCCAGCACCAGATAGAACCTGACAGAGGAGACGAAGAGGATGTTAGTTAAGATCAATTTTGTTTTGGTTAATGAGAGGTGAGGAGGTGTCAGGACCCAGCTAGTGAAGGTCGAGTCTTCAAGCTACCCAGGCCACCATCTTTGAAGCATAAATAACTGAAGTAGATCCGTTCTCCCATAACTAAGGTAAACTACGAACAATTCTACAACAGTTAATGATCTACGTGGCCACAATTTCCTCAAACCTTTAACTACACCATTAACCGGGAATATCCTAATTTAAATGTGATTCTACTAAAGTGAATTGAAGTAATTGATCTTAATGAGTTGAAACAGAACCTAAGAGAAACTCCTTAGTAAGCCGTAATGAAGCTGCTTAACACCTTCCATCTTATTCCCTTAATACAACATACATACAGTAATACAGTATACATACATACATACACACACACACACACGCGCTCTCTCTCCCATCATTCATCATCATTTACTCATTTTTCCTACTATAAAAGACAAGATTCTCCTGTCACTCCCTCCACAACAACAAGACCCCGCGCCAGGTCGACTTCTATAGCCTCACACCACCAGCAGGAGTAGCAGCAGTAGATGACTAACCTGAGCTTAATGTACTGCTCCCAGAAGGTGAAGGGGACGCCCGTGGGGAAGTTGGGTAGTCCTCGCTCCTCGAACCTGCGACAGATGGCCCTCACCTCGTGGATCATGGCCGTGATGGAGTCGGTGTCCCCCAGCTGGTGTAGGTAGAAGGCCAGCTGTGTGTATACCAGCGGCGGACTCTTGGGGATCTGTGTATGTCGGGAGGAGTGAGTGACGGTGAGTGACGGTGGGGACAGTGAATGACAGTGGGATAGTGAGTGACGGTGGGACAGTGATGGTGAGAGCAAGTGATGGTGAGACAGTGAGTGACGGTGACAGTGAGACAGTGATTGACGGTGGGACAGTGATGGTGAGACAGTGAGTGACGGTGACAGTGAGACAGTGATTGACGGTGGGACAGTAAGTGACAGTCGGACACTTCCCACCACAAATGTTCAACACGGACATTTATTGAAACGATCCAGGAGTTATATTTAATTCCTGCCGTACAAAACTAATTACTGTACATGTGTAACTAAATTTAAAGCACAAATGATAGTTAGGACAAGTTTAATTATATTGAACTGTATTTATTGTTGAAAAGCTAAGAAATTGTCGTGTACAGTGAAACTTCTATATAACGGACTTTAATCTTTATATAGTTCGTTAGATGGAGGTTTCACAAGTAACGACCCTCGATATAACGGACTTTATTCTTTATATAGTTCGTTAGATGGAGGTTTCACAAGTAACAGACCCTCGATATAACGGACTTTATTCTTTATTGTCCGTTAAATAGAGGTTTATCACAAGTAACGACCCTCGATATAACGGACTTTATTCTTTATATAGTTCGTTAGATGGAGGTTTCACAAGTAACAGACCCTCGATATAACGGACTTTATTCTTTATTGTCCGTTAAATAGAGGTTTAACTGTACTATACTTCATCCCTTTCAAGTAGAACCACACAACCACCCACCTTCAGGTCGTAGTCATATCTGTCATGCGTCCAGTGTCGTGGTTCTGGCCGAAGGTCAGCTTGGGAGGCGCTGTAGGCGAGGGCGTCGTTGCTGACCCAAGCTGTCAGGTAGTTGTAGAACGCCTTGGGGTTGATAATGCCCTCAGAGTCCACCAGCCGGATCTGTAACACACACACGGCACAGCCTGTTACTTACCACCGTTTTCACGATCGATACTGTGAGTTACCGAGTTAATTAATGAGTTACCAGGCACGATACTGTGAGTTTCCGAGTTATTAATGAGTTACCAGGTGATGTCTGCCGCCCTCACTCACCTATTTACGGCCAAGGGAAGCTTCTCTGTCAGTTCTGATACAGACACCTATTTAAAAATGACAACACTAAACCACTATTTCCTGTATGAGATCTTTGTGCTGTGGAAGATGACAAATATATCTATATGTTAACTTATGGAGCAATTTACGACAACAGCTGTGACAAATTCTGATCCTAACGATATATTAAAGGACACCAATGAAGTATGTTACTGAGGGAGAGATTATAGGGGAGAGGGACGTGTGTGGGGATGACGAGTGAGGGAGAGATTATAGGGGAGAGGGACGTGTGTGGAGATGACGAGTGAGGGAGAGATTATAGGGGAGAGGGACGTGTGTGGAGAAGACGAGGACCACCAGTGACAGGTCGAGACGTACCTGGGTGACGAGAGAGTCATCGGTGGGGTTGTCGACATGGCCAGTCTGGACGAGAAGCTTGTAGGCCAAGATGCCCTCGTCAGAAGCGTTGTTGTGCCATTTCTCCTGCGTGATGCATCCGTCCCGCCAGTCACGGTCGAACGCCGCCTGCAGCCCTGTCAGGTGGCCAAGATGGGAGAGTGAGTATGTTGCTGCCACACCAGAAACTTGTTAATGACAGTCAAGAGGTAAACACAACCCACCCATGCATTCTCCGTTACTGTTACCACCACCACCAGTCACGCTTCACCCTCCCTCACTACTGTACACCCACACAATCCCTCACTACACACCAGCGTCATCACAACACTACATCACTACACCCACATTAGTCGTCGTGACACGCTACACCTACACCTCGATACACCCCGTTACACACACCACCGTGGGTTTACGAGTCAGGTTCTTGGTGTCGTGAGGTGATGGGGGTCACCTGAGCGCCGGCACCTGAGGAGCAGCAGGTGTTGGCCCTCACAGTTCGTCAGTGCCACACAGAGATGCCAGACACTGTCACACCCTGCACACCTGCCAGCAAGATTGCCCTCCCCCCCCCCCTCGAGGGCAATCTTGCTGGCAGGTGTGACAGTAACTCTCTACACACCTTAAGATCGTGACCTAAAATGATCTCCAAGTCCGGTGAGGTCACAGCTCTAACAGCTCATAATACCACTTAAATAACTACAGTGCCACGGTGCCACCTCTTAGAGCAATAGACGACAGTGCCATATATATTTTTTTCCTTAGTTTTCTGGCAGGTTTAAAAACTCATTTAGGAATGCAATGTTGTTTGTGATACTACTCGCCGCCGCCCCCTACCCCCTCTCTCTCCCCCTCCCCTGTGAGTGATGACGGGAGGGAGGGAGGGCACGTCTACACTGATTATCCCGGGAGGCATCATGACATGTAGAGGGAGGGGGAGGGGGTGGAGGAAGAGGAAAGGGTGCTGACGTCTGCCCCTCACCCCGGAAACTGTCAAAGGGGGAAGGTGTGTGTGTGTGTGTATCGCACATAGGGAGAGGGGAAAGGAGGGGAAGTCTACAATAATGCAATAATAATAATAATGATGCTGATGATGATATTGGAGAATCAAAATCTCTCTTGCTCCCTTTCTCTTTTTCTCTCCCTTCTTACACCCCTCTCCCCCTCTCCTCAGTCATCCCTACGTTACGGCAGATCACCGAGATAATCCCAGCCTCTTTATCAGCGGCGCTACAAAATAAAATCCCGCCGCTAAAAATACGACTTCTCATGTAGCACGAGACGAGAGGGGTAGGGGTGTGGGGGAGGGAGGGAAGGGGTGGGGGAGGGAGGGAAGGGTGTGGGGAGGGAAGGAAGGGTAGGGAAGGGTGGGAAGAGGGTGGGGGAAGGGGGTGTGGGGAGGATGGGGAAGGGGTGGGGAGAGGGTGGGGGAGGGTGTGGGGGAAGGGAGGTGTGACAGCATCTTGGGTGGTGTGGTACTGGGACGGGTGAAGGGGGGAGGGAGAGTTGGTGAGCCTCATAAGACAATGTTGGTATGTGGAATTTTTTGTGGTTAAATTTTACACGATGATGTAGTCTTAGGGTAGATCGTGACGTCATCGCACCAGCTGATTGGATGTAAAAAAAATGGGCGATGGTGTCCATGAGGGTATGGAGGCGAGTTACTGTTCTCGCGTGCATGCAAAACAGACCAGGAATTCAGGATGATATTCAAGATTAGATGAGACTTCAATGGCCCGAAGTACATTGAAGGATGATTCACGGCGGAGGATGCCTGAGACGGATGAGAGAAGGGAGGAAGGATGATCAAGGAGAGAGTCATGGTGGAGGGCGCCTGAGAAGGATGCAGGCAAGTCCCCCCAGACAAAACAAGGAAGGGCACTCACCTATGAGCCAGTCCCTGAAGAGTGAGAGCCAGAACTCAGGTAGACCGCCGTCGTCGTTCTTGATGATGTTGTCGACCCTGGTGAAGGCCTCGTAGTAGTCGTGCAGGAGGCGCTGTTTGGTGGGGTACTCCAGGTTGCCCTGAGTCACGGCGAACATGTTGTAGAAACCGAAGTACCGTTGCTGGGCCGAGAGGAAGGCGTACTCGGGAGTGTTACTTGGCACTATGTCCGTCAGGTCGAGGCCGTCTTCAACACGGCTCACGCCCCACGCCGCCGCCGCCACTGACACAATAAGACCCACTATGGCCGCCGCCTTCACCGCACCATGGGTCAGCGCGGGGCCGTACACTGTCCCTGCCAGGTCCTCGATACTCCACCCAGACCAGAATTTTACCATTGATGTCCACGCCCGCGACAACCCCGAGCACTTTTTCCCGCCGCCCACAAGGTCACGGGTGGAGTTTGTCGTGGCTAGGGACTCCAAGGAGGGCGCTGAGGGGGCGTGAGGGTCTGGCGGCGCCCCCCAACACTCCCTTGGGGCGGTAGGCGGCACTATGTGGGTGACAGTGCCGCCTCCCGGAGGAGGTAAAGCCCGCGTCACTGTTGCCTTCCTGGTTCGGTCTACAACTGGTGGAGGCTGTCGGGAGTGTCTCGCCCTACTCCTTCCTTCTTCAGCAGCTGAACTCGTTAGCTGATGCTGCAGCGGCACCACTTGGTCTTTACTGCTGCCCTGCAAACAACACAGCAGGTCGGCCCTCTGAGCGTGGCGCCGTCGCAGGTCGAGACTCATGATGGCAGGGAAGACGGTGAGGGCGGACACCAAGTTGACCAGCACCAACAGCGCCGCCTGTAGGCAGAAGGCTCTTAGGGCGGGCACGGGCACCAGGGCCCCGGCGAAGAAAGCGCAGGCATTACACACGGAGGTGAGCACCACGGAGACCCCAGCCCGCTTCACCACTTCACCCACTCGCTCCTGTAGAAGAAAGAAAATACCTTGACGACTGATGCTGAACACTGTAGGTCAGGAGGTGAGGTGCGCCACCACGACCACCACATACTGACACTAACACTAATTTAATATCATCTCTCTCTCTCACACAACAATCCCTGTCCGTTACACATTGTAAACAAGACCCCTCTCTCATCACTCTTTCCTCCCTCACCGCCCAGGAAGGTAGAAGCCCAGGCCCCACCCTTGTTATCGGGCATTACCGCGCCCCAGCATGTGAGGTGTGTTAGGGGGGGAGGGCAAGACAGCGCCGTCCCCAACCGGGAGAGTAAGATGTCCCTGTCAAATTATTGGTCGTGCGAAGACGGGAGTGGGGGGTGGGAGGGTGGTGGGTTGATGGCGGGAGAGAGGGGGAAGGGAGAGAGGGGAAGGGAGAGAGGGGGAAGTGACTGCGGGAGTGATGAAGGGAGGGAGAGGTGGTAGGTGGCTAATAGAGGAAGGTATGGAGGGAGGGAGTGTAAGATGGACTGTAGGGAGGGAGGGAGGGAGGGAGGGAGGGAGGGAGTATAGGGAGGGAGGGAGGAGGGAGTGGAGGAGGGGAGGAGGAGGGGAGGAGGGAGGGAGGGGAGGGGAGGGGAGGGAGGGAGGGAGGAGGAGGAAGGAGGAGGGAGTATAGGGAGGGAGAAAGAGGCAGAGGGAGGGCGTGGTGGGGAGTGAGGGAAGGAGCGAGAGATGAAGTTGGGGGGGTGTAGGGAGGGAGAAAGGGAGTGTAGGAAGGGAGGGATGAAGAGTGAGGGAGAAAGGAGGGAGAGATAATAATAGCCCTAACTAATATAAATATCACAAAGGCATCATAAAAATCATGTTTCATTACCTTGAAATACGAGTCCATTATTTCCTACGCAATGGGTTCAAGGTTCAGAGGTTCAGAGTGTTGGGATTCAAGGTTCAGAGTGTTAGGATTCATGGTTCAGGAGTTCAGAGTGTTGGGATTCAAGGTTCAGAGTGTTGGGATTCATGGTTCAGGGGTTCAGAGTTTGGGGATTCAAGGTTCAGGGTTCAGTGTTGGTATTCAAGGTTCAGGAGTTCAGAGTGTGGGGATTCAAGGTTCAGGGGTTCAGAGTGTTGGGATTCATGGTTCAGGGGTTCAGAGTGTTGGGATTCATGGTTCAGTGTGTTGGGATTCATAGTTCAGGGGTTCAGAGTGTTGGGATTCAAGGTTCAGAGTGTTGGGATTCATGGTTCAGATTTGACTCTACAGAGCATCAGGATGACCTTGGCTACAGAGAGAGAGAGAGAGAGAGAGAGGGAGAGGCGTCATGTTACCAGATAGGATCACGGGAATGATTGGTAGTGAGCCATTACCAGGTAGTGTGTGTGTGTGTGTGTGTGTTAAAGAGGCCCTTACCCCATCTCTCCTACCTACCTCCTCTTCCTTCAACTGTTTCTCTCTCTTCTCCATTCCCTATTTCATCAATCTTTCCTGAACTGTCTCTATCATTATCTCTATCAAATGTTTTTTCTCTATACTTCAATAATTAATATCTAATTTCCCATTTCCTTTATTAACACTCTCTCAATTATTATAAATCACAAATTATCTTAATATTATTGCACTGATAAACGGGGTAAAAATGTATATGTGTAAATGCGCTTAAAGACAACTTGAAATTCGTCTTGGTGGTTGGTGGACGCCCTCGGTGTTGGTAGTAATTTTATACAAACACAGAAAATGTAAACGAATTGGAGGGATAACTAAAGTAATACAAGTATCTCTCTCTCTCTCTCTCTCTCTCGACGACATAAACAATGCCATACGCCTGCCGCACTCACTCACTCTCTCTCTCTCTCTCCCTCCCTCCCTACCGTCTTATCTAACTATCAGGTGTACCCTCACTTGTTTGTTTGTCCAGGGCCAGGAGAGAGAGAGAGAGAGAGAGGTCACGTTGCACGTAATAAATCTCAAAAGAAAACTAGTTCTTCGGGAAATGTATGTCTTGATTTGTTGTTGTGTCTGGGTGGCTGCGCGTGTTAGCTCAGGCAGGTGGTGGGTGGCGCCGTGTCAGGTCTTGGTGGGGCTTGGTTAAAAGGTTATCATGGCCACCCCCCACCACCCCACCCCTCTCCACACCCACCCCTCTTATTGGTCTTACCTGTGGGTGTGGATGTAAAAGAGTGGGCGTGAGGGCGTGGGTGTGAACGTAAAAGTGTGGGCGTAAGGGCGTGCGTTGTGGGGGTTAAAAGACGCAGAGAGTGAACTAAGGAAGGATACAATAAACGTGATTCCTTTTTTTTCTATCATTGTCTTTGTCACTGGCTACACATTTGCTCCCTTCTGACTCTCCTCCTCCTCCCTTCATCCCCTATCCTTCCTCACTCCCCCTCCCCAGAACTCTATCAGGCAGATTTCAGCCACGCCCCTGAGGACATCCCATCACGAGTAGTCTTATCTCCACCATCTGCCACGAGACCCTGACCTGATTAGCTGTTGTTAGGTCACTTGGGAGGCTGCGTCACCCCCCATCCCAGAGACCACCCCTTGTAGGACCAACATGCCGACCACAACCATCCCAGACCAACATACCGTGACCATACCATCTCCAGACCATCCTTTGTAGGACCAACACATCAGGGCCACACCATCCCAGACCAACATACCAGACCATACCCATCCCAGACCAACAACGTGGCCACACCATCCCAGGACCAACATACCGCAGGCCACACACCCACTCCCAGACAACATGTCGCATCCATACCATCCCAGGACCATCCCTCAGGACCAGCACACCGCGACCACACCATCCTAGACCAACATACTGTGGCCACCATCCTAGACTACAGCTTGTAGGACCAACAACATACCGTGACCATACTATCCCAGACCACAGCTTGTAGGATTAACATACCGTGACCACACCATCCTAGACCAACATACCGTATGGCCACCCATCCTAGACCAACATGCCGTGACCACACCATCCTAGACCAACATACTCAGACCATAACCATCTCCAGACCACTCCCTTGTAGTACTAAACATACAGACCACACCATCCCAGACCAACACAACGCGGACCATACCCATCCCAGACCATCCCTGTAGACCAACATACCGTGGCCACACCATCCTAGACCAACATACCGTGACCATACCATCCCAGACCATCCCTTGTAGGACCAACATACCGTGACCACACCATCCTAGACCAACATACCGTGACCACACCATCCTAGACCAACATACCGTGACCATACCATCCCAGACCATCCCTTGTAGGACCAACATACCGTGACCACACCATCCTAAACCAACATACCGTGACCACACCATCACAGACCACCCTTGCAGGACCAACATACCGTGATCACACCGTCCTAGACCAACATACTGTGACCACAGCATCCTAGACCACCCACTGGAGGACCAACATACCGTGACCACACCACGCCCACACCATGATCTCTAAAACACCGACCCTAAAGAACCACCCAAACCAAGACCACACCATGACACACTAAACCAAGGCCTCAGCTAACCACACCTTGATCACCTAAACCACAATGAATTGTCCGAGTGAATTAAATAATCCCGTGACCTTTAATTTATCGTGTACAAGTTTGATACGACTTAAAAACATGTATAAGTCCTGAAATACTGCCTTGATGTACTAGAATGCAACTTTCTGTACCTGTATTTTCGTCTGTATTTGCACCTGTACCTGTTAATCACTTTTAATATGTAAATAAATGTATATGAAGTTGATATAGATTATTATTATTATCGTTATTATTATTATTATTATCGTTATTATTATTATTATTATCATTATTATTGTTATTATTGCTGTTATTATTACTATTATTATTATTAACGTTATTATTATTGTTATTATTATTATTATCGTCGTTAGTATTATTTTTATTATCATTATTATTACATTACTATTCTTATTATCATTATTATTATTACAGTATTCTTATTAGTACTATTATTCTTATCATGATCTGTTCCGTTTCTAAATCAACACAATGGAATTAAGCTTAACCACTGATGCAAAGCTTGACCACTGATGCAAAGCTTGACCACACAGGCTGCCTCACCTTACAACACCAGCTAAGGGCAGACCATTTCTCACTGGCTCAAGATTCAGACCAGGAACACGACAGGTCTTAAGAGACACCTAACAGACCATACCAAACGAGGGTGACTGGAGACCTAACTACACCACTACCAATCCTGACTATTACTAATCCTGACCACTACCAATCCTGACTATTACTAATCCTTACCACTACCAATCCTGACTATTACTAATCCTGACCACTACCAATCCTGACTATTACTAATCCTGACCACTACCAATCCTGACTATTACTGATCCTGACCACTACCAATCCTGACTATTACTAATCCTTACCACTACCAATCCTGACTATTACTGATCCTGACCACTACCAATCCTGACTATTACTAATCCTGACCACTACCAATCCTGACTATTACTAATCCTGACCACTACCAATCCTGACTATTACTGATCCTGACCACTACCAATCCTGACTATTACTAATCCTGACCACCACCAATCCTGACTACTAATCCTGACCACTACTAATCCTGACTTTAAACCTAACCACAACTTTAATAAGTATAACACTCACATGAGAGAGAGAGAGAGAGAGAGAGAGAGAGAGAGAGACATCAACCTTGACTACTCCAAGGAAGGAAGGCGTTAATTACTAGTTGGAAATACGTCACTGATAATAATTTTTTTTATTTACTTATTATTATTATCATTATTTGAGGATGAAAAGAGTATGTGAGAGGAAGAAGCGCGGAAGATGTTCGTCATTTGTTTTGTCGGGGAGGGGAAGAGGAGGGGGAAGAGGAGGGGGAAGAGGAGGGGAGGAGAGGAGGGGGAGGAGAGGAGAGGGGGAGGAGAGGGGGCAAGGGTAACACAAGATGTATCCTCCCTCCCTCCCCATCCAAACCTCTCAAGGACAACATTGATATAATAAATCCCGGGGTGACGGTTTAGGGGAGGGAAGGAGAGGAGAGGGAGAAGAGGAGAGGGAAGAAGGGGGAGAGGGAAGAAGGGGAGAGGGAAAAGGGGGGGAGGGGAGAGAGAAGAGGGTAGAAAAGAAGTTAAAAAAAAAATATATGTACGTAGGATATGACAGAGAGAGAGAGAGAGAGAGAGAGAGAGAGAGAGAGAGAGAGAGAGAGAGAGAGAGGGAGAGAGAGAGAGAGAGAGAGAGAGAGAGAACATGCTTGCTGGACCCCAGGGATGGGGAGGGGAGAGGGGGAGGGGGGAGGGGAGGACGGGGGGGAATGGGGGGGTGTTCTCAGATGACACAGATAGGACAAGGTGGGTGGGACAGAGGCGAGGTGTGGGACCCCCTACTGAGTGGCCACACCTGACACACCACACTCGCCCTTAACCCCACCTACCCCGGGCCACACTACCTTAACCCTTACGCCCTACCTGCAACACGGGCTAGAATCCTTCACCCAAACCAGGACGCAATAAGGGTCAGAGTAGCAACGGCAGAGGTAATCCACCGACGGCCATTCTGGTATCTGTCGTCTTCGATGTTAAGATTAATGTTTTTTTTTTCTCTCTGTGAAGCGCTCATTCCTCCGCCTGTTTTGTCCAGAGTAACATGTTCATCCAAGTACCCACTAAGGCGGCCGCCCACGCCCACCTACGCCCTTAGCCCCCACACCCCCTCCCTCCCCTCAACAGGTGACAGGACCCGGCCAACTTTTACCTCCTACACCTTTTCAATTTCCAAACTGCTAACCATATTCCTTCCTTCTCCTCCTCCCTTCTAATTATCTTTACCCCCTGCCCTGCCCTCTTAGCCCATTAAAGCAAGAGAGAGAGAGAGAGGAGAGAGAGAGAGAGAGAGAAAGAGAGAGAGAGAGAGTATGGTGGGGTAGTGGACGTCCTAGTTTGTGACCGCTCTGGGGTCCTTCCATGTGACGTCCAACACCGCCTTACTCTGGTCCTCTTTCACCTGTTGTTAGATTAGGTTAGGTTGGATTAAGTTAGGTTGGGTTAGGTTAGTTTAACTTTAGGGTGTTTAATCATCAGGTGAATTAAGTTTAGGGGTTTAATTTTCAGGTTATAAGGTATTTTTCCACCTGTGAAAGCCCAAGACCCGGACACACACACACACACACACACACTACATGAGGACTCACCTGGTAGGGAATGAGAGTATTATCGGCGGTGTGGGCGAAGGTGTGCGCCAGGAGGAACATGTCGTCGACGCCGAGACCCAACGCCAGGAAGGGGAGTACCTGGGTGGTGGAGGCGTTAAAGGGGAGACCGAGGAGGGCGCAGAAACCCAGACCAGCCGCCACCGTCACCGCCACCAGCAGCACCCCCGCCAGGCCCAGACCCGCCCCGGACCTCACTGAATCCGACACCCGCGCCAGGGACACACACGCGTACACCACCTGTACACCCGGGGGGAGGGGGGAGAAAGACGTTACTACAAATGTACATAACTAGTGTACCCAGATAGTAAACCTCCTATACATTAAGACGAGTGTACAGTACATCTTTACACTGAAATGGGTGAAATGTTATGTGAATGTACACTAAACGCACACCATGTACACTAAACGCACACCATGTACACTAAACGCACACCATGTACACTAAACGCACACCATGTACACTAAACGTACACTATGTACACTAAACGCACACCATGTACACTAAACGCACACCATGTACACTAAACGCACACCATGTACACTAAACGCACACCATGTACACTAAACGCACACCATGTACACTTCACTAAGAAGCTGTCTATCTATCCACTTGATTATATGTATATGTAGTTAGTTATCTATTATCCCACATTATCAACAAGTCACACATACATACACACACACACACACACACACACACACACACACACACACACACACACACACACACACACCACAACAACACAACACAACACAACACAACACAACACAACTACTCACCATGAAGATGTAGCCCAGCGCGACCCTAGAGGCGGGCACCTCAGAGAAATCCCTGAGGAGGTGGTTGAGGGCGGCGCTGGAGAAGGGCAGGAGGTGGTAGGAGCGAGTCTCGTTGTGTCGCCGCTGGGTCTCCTTCAGTATCTCCTGACGGGGTTAAACAAAGACATGTGGTTGGTGAGGTCGTGCTGGGTCGTTATTTACAGGTGATGGGTATGAGGGGTCGTGGGTTAAGGTAAGTGTGGGTGGTGTGTGGGTGGTGTACTGGTGTGGGTGGAATGGTGGCTGCTGGTGTGTGTGGGTGGTGGCTGCGCTGCTTCGAGGTGTGTGTGGAGTGAGGTGTGCTGGTGTGGGTGGGTGGTGGCTGCTGGTGTGTGTGGAGTGTGGTGTGCTGGTGTGGGTGGAGTGGTGTGCTGGTGTGTGGAGTGGTGTACTGGTGTGTGGAGTGTGCTGGTGTGTGTGTGGAGTGAGGTAATACTGATGTGTGTGGGTGGTGTACTGGTGTGGGTGTCTGTGTGTTTACAGGTTGGTGGGAGCGGACTTTTTCTTACTTATGCGAGGAGGGAAGGAAGGAAGGAAGGAGGGGAGGGAGGAAGGAAGGAAGGAAGGAGGGAGATAGTGAGGAATGTTTGGAGTAAGGAAGGGAGGGAGGTAGGAAGGGAAGGAGGAAATGAGTAAGGGAGGGAGGGAATGAGTAAGGGAGGGAGTAAGAGAGGGAGGGAGGAAAGTAATGAGGGAGGGAAGGAGGGAGAGAAGAAGGAGTCCTCATTTCTCATGGCGACAAGATAATTACTTTCCACGGGGGAAGCTCAAATTGTATTAATGACCTCCCACACCTCCCAAAAAAGGTAATCCCCAGCATTTTGCAACATGGCGCATTTTCTACGGTGCCACTCTTATAATAAACCTAATCTGCCGTGATTACCTTTATGGTTTATTACCTTTTATCTCGAACTAACTAAGACTAATCTCCCGTGATTACCTTCCCACTGATTACATTCTCAAGTTATTACCATCTTTTTTTTTCTTTTAACAGCGAGTCATCTTTTATTAATACCTGAAGCGAGGAAAATATTTCATAATCTAAGCAAAGTTTTTGTTGTTTTTTTTGTTGCTGATTTCTTAAGCGAAGACGAAATGTTTTAAAAATTAGTGAATGTTTTATTAAAATCTGAAGGGATGATGTTTATAAAATGTCAATATCATGGTAGATCTATAATTTCTCCACTGACGTAATGTTTCCCGCGTGTTTACTTATGGAATACAGTTCAGTAACTCTCGGGTCAGGTCGGTAACTCTCGGGTCATGTCGGTAACTCTCGGGTCAGGTCGGTAACTCTCGGGTCAGGTCGGTAACTCTCGGGTCATGTCAGTAACTCTCGGGTCATGTCAGTAACTCGGATCAGGTCGGTAACTCTCAGGTCAGGAGTCGGTAACTCTCAGGTCAGGTCAGCAGCTCTCGGGTCATGTCGGTAACTCTCGGGTCAAGGTCGGTAACTCTCGGATCAGGTCGGTAACTCTCGGGTCATGTCGGTAACTCTCGGGTCAGGTCGGTAACTCTCGGGTCAGGTCGGTAACTCTCGGGTCAGGTCGGTAACTCTCGGGTCAGGTCGGTAACTCTCGGATCAGGTCGGCCTGGAGGAAGCTTCAAGACAAGACTTTATCAGGTAAGGGGCGGGACCGAGGGTGTAACATGTTATGATGGCGGCGTGTTTCTGGTCATTAAAGCCGCTGATGGTCGTGATCCTGAACCACCTCTCACCCAGTCTCTCCTCAGTGCTGGAGGGAGGAAGAGCTTGAGTAATGGACCTCTCCTCCCAAACAAACCTAACATACATACATACATACATACACAGTCTCCTCTACCCTGCCATATACACACACACACAGGCCACCACCACCGTCGCCCACCACCTGTTCGACTCTACGCGACCCGTATTTAATTATCCCACCTGAATCGTATCGCAACATATCCAAATAGGGCGAAGGGGGAGAGGAAGAGGGGGAGGGGAGGGGGGTACATAAGTGCCAGGGAGGAAGGTGAGGTGTAGTCCAGAGCCAAATCACGCTAATTCACCCCATATTTTATTTAATTAATGGTCATATAAATCTTGGTGGTCTCTCTCTCTCTCTCTCTCTCTCTCTCTCTCTCTCTCTCACACACACTTCCCAACGCCTGTTACTGTTTACCTCTGAAAGCTAACTTGCTGTCTGAAGAAGTGACACTGTATCAAGGACGAGACTATAGGAAGAAAGAAAGATAAAAAAGAAAGAAAAGAAAAGAAAAGAAAGAAAGAAAGAATCACCACAACCTACCTACAGCCTCAACACCCTGGTGAGGAGGGGGAAGAGGGGGGGAGGAAGAAGAGGGGGAGAAGAGGAGGGGGAAGAGGGGGAGGGGGAGAACCTTACCTGAGTGAACTTATTCTGCCAAGTCTCAAGGATAAGTGAGGCCTTCTCTTGTGACCAGTCGACGTGGTGTACCTTGTAGTGATCCAGCCAGTACTCGTAGAGATTCTTGGAGCCCATAAGCTGTACCATACTCTGTACCGCCTCAGCCCTGGGTGGGAGACGCTTCAGTTAATATATTGTAATTCAAAACTATTTATATCCGATATATCCGAAGATTAGTCCCCCCTAACTTATTTCACCTGATGATTAGTCCCCCCTAACTTATTTCACCTGATGATTAGTCCCCCCTAACTTATTTCACCTGATGATTAGTCCCCCTAACTTATTTCACCTGATGATTAGTCCCCCCGAACTTATTTCACCTGATGATTAGTCCCCCCTAACTTATTTCACCTGATGATTAGTACCCCCTAACTTATTTCACCTGAAGAACCAATTCACCTAACTAGACCCTCCTTTACCTGACGATGTGACCCGTCTTGTTGGTGGTGGTGGCGCCGACGATGAGGTCCTCAGGCCAGTGCATATACTTCCCAGCGAACCCGTAGCATCCGCCCGTTAGTTCAGCACCAACGTCCGGCGCCTGTACCAGAGATAGAGAAAGTTTGATCAGACAATCGTTGGGTTGTGGTTTTTTTAGGAGGAATACTCGTTTGGTCACATTGGCAAGTAGGAAAGTAACGAGTTGAACAGGAGTTGATTTTGGGGGGAGAGAGGTCTTTTGTTGAACACATTTTGGGGAGGTATTTCTCATTGAACACATTTTAAAGGAATATATCTCGTTGAACATACACTGTAGGGGATACTTTCATCTGGTCACACACACACACACACACACACACACACACACACACACACACACACACACACACACACCTGTTTGGACATCTTGTTAGGTGCAGTGTCGGGACAGAGTGGATCGCTGGGGTCAAGACAAGGCTTCTCCTGGTAGGCCGTGGTGATGCCCGCCTGTAAACAACAAGTTAATTAATTGCACAGGTATATATCACAGGTAAGGTAGGGTGGGGTAAGGTAAGGTTGGCTGGGGTGGGGTAAGGTAAGGTTGGCTGGGGTAGGGTAAGGTTGGCTGGGGTAGGGTAAGGTTGGCTGGGGTAGGGTAAGGTTGGCTGGGGTAGGGTAAGGTAAGGTGAGGTGGGGTAAGGTTGGGTTGGGTTGGGTTCGGGATCTTAATAGAGAGAATAAAAACAAAATTAAATATAACGGATCTACAGTGAAACCTCCATATAACGGATTTCTCTCTATATATAATCCGCTAGATGGAGGTTTCACATCTATTAGACCCTCGATATAACGGACTTTCATCTCCACATAATCCGTTAAATGGAGGTTTCACTATACACACACACACACACACGCACACACACACACACACTGATTTACATAAATAAACAACAATATTTATGAACCATAGATAACGTAAAAAAATCATAAACTGAAAAAAAAGGGGAAAAATATTCTGACGTAAGACTTGATATAACACTCAATAAAATACGTAAGCTAGGACACATATTAATGGCTTCTATATTTTTGGGGGTGTGGGGAAGGGGGGCTAATTTGTACCTGAATGTATCCGGGTTTTAAGGAGAGTACAACAGGTGAGGTGTGAGGGGGGGGTAGGAGGTGATGTGAGGAGGGGCACGTGGTGATGTGAGGAGGAAGGGCAGCTGAGGAGGGGCAGGAGGTGAGGAGGGGCAGGACGTAAGGAGGGGTAGAAGGTGAGGAAGGGCAGAATGGACAGGGGAGGGATGAGGTGAAGCAGGTGAGGAAAGGAAATGAGTAAGGTGAGGTGAGGAGAGGCAGGAGGTACAGGTTCACACGTCCACGACCACCCAGGGACGGTAAAGACGGTGGGGTGGTCGAGCAAAACTTAAAAACTTCTTGGCGTGGTTGTTGCAGGTCCTCTAGTGACGCAACACCGTCTCCCCTTACGTGCGGCAGCTGCGGCCTCGAGCTTGCGGCCGTGTAAGTCAAGCCGCAATTAAACGGCAAGGCTTCCTAGGGCCGCAGTGTGGGAGCTCAGGTGACACGGACAGAAGGTGGCCTTAGCGAGTCTCTCACGGGTGATGATGTTGTGTCTGCGTCGTGTTGCTCCTCTACTCCTACTGCGGCGCCTCCTACCGCTCATTACGTTATGTTAAACCTGTAATAAGTCCTTCTGGGCGTGACTCAAGTCCTCCGGGGCGTGAATCAAGTCCTCGAGGCTGTGGATCAAGTAATAAGTCCTTCAGGGCGTGGATCAAGTCCTCCGGGGCGTGGATCAAGTCCTCGAGGGTGTGGATCAAGTCCTTTAGGGGGTGAATCAAATCATCCGGGGCGTGAATCAAATCATCCGGGGCGTGAATCAAGTCCTCCGGGGCGTGGATCAAGTGTATTATAAATTAGCGAATCCTGATGAGCGGGGCCGGGGTGAGGAGCTGTGGCCGCTCTCCTCCACCAAGCAGTAACTCGATCATCAGCTTCCTCACCACCCTAAACGGCAAAACCACAAGAGCATCCCCGCACGACCACCTACGATACCTAACCCAGCCACCTCCACCTTCCCCTACCACCCACACATCTCCCTCCCGCCCACTCCTCCACCTTCACACCTCCAACTGTCAAAATTATCACCCTGCGAGATTCTAAGACTATAAACATGAGTTCATAAAGTTGCTAAAGTAAAGTATTTGGGCGAGAGAGGTTGGAGGGTTGGGAGGTGATGGCTACCGGCGGCTGAGCTACCCCCGGCGGTAGGCTCAAATAACAGGGGTGGCGAGGCGACTCCACCATTAATTACAGATATTGACTCGTCTCTGAAGATGATGACTTGATATCGCCTCTTAAGCCACTGGCAATAATCCAACACTTAGCGAGTTGCAGGCAGGCCCTTCCAGCTACACATTAAAAGACCTCCTACTGTCTCTGTGTGCAGCTGCCCGCCACACACGCTAACACTGCCTTGGTCTTACGTGCTGTTGCTGTGCTGTTCGGGAAGTGCGTGGGGGTACAGCTGGTGCGTCAGGATCCACCACACGTGTTCGATTTCCTTGGTACAGTACATAAGCAAGAGTCAGGGAAGATTGGTGCTGGAAAAAAACACGACACACACGTCTTCCTCCTCCTCCGCACGACACTACAACACAAGCTGGTGTGTGTGTGTGTGTGTGTGTGTGTGTGTGTGTGTGTGTGTGTGTGTGTGTGTGTGTGTGTGTGTGTGTGTGTGGGTAAATAATTAATTACCTGAGAGCTAATGTGGAATAAATGAACGTGCGTGTGAATGAGCAAATAAATATGAATGAAAAAAGTGAATAAGTAAATCAATGAGTGATTGAGTGCGTGGCCAGAAAGATAACTCACAATAATGAGCCCAACATTCTCAAAATAACACACACACACACACACACACACACACACACACACACACACACACACACACACACACACACACACACACACACACACACCACCAGAACCCTAATAGAGATGTTCCTACAGACCAGACAGGGAGACCACCCGGTCACAGTGATAAGGGATCCCAGGGGCCAGGTCGAACTGATGACCTCCTTGTCTGCAGGCTCGTATTACCTCGCGGGGGGGAGGTCAGGTCATATATTCAACCCTCACTACAGCGTTCCGGATCGTGTACAATACATGGCTGAGGTCAATCCCACACACACACAGATACACACACACACACACACACGCACACAGATACACACACACACACAGGCACAGATCTACAACGCCTTTATTCTCCCCAAATTAACGTATGCGTCACCAGCCTGGTCGTCTTCTCTCAACTCCACCCAACAACGTCAGCTAGAGAAGGTACAGAAAAGGGCCTGCAGAATCATGCTCGACGCAGAATACTCCGGCTACACCAACGCTCTCTCCACCCTGGAAATGCCATCCCTCAGTGACCTCCACCACCAAGCACTGGAAAGGTTTGGCAGTGTACTACTGTACCACCCTCGTCATCGCCACCTCCTGCCACCTGCAGCCCCCCACCCAACTCGCTCAGTCCGTCACTACAACAAAATTCAGCCCATAAGAGCCCACACCGATAGATATAAGAACAACACCATCCCATCTATTGTTAAAATAATAAACATCTCCTGATTTATGTACTGCACAGCCCTGTAAATGTATTCAATGCATATTATATCATTATGTCTAAATCAAATGTAAGTCTGTATATTTTCAGCCACCGGCTGCAACTCTATTAATAAACCGTTTATTATTATTATTATTAGATACACACACACACACACACACAACTACCCCCATATAATTGCCTTACTACTATTAGGACCTTACTTCACCTGAATGGACGTGTGATGAACCAATATTAGATTTAATCATTTATTTAACACTCATTATCTATATCATTCCATTTATCCATCTATTACTATATTCAAGTGTTTATCGATCTATCTATGTTTCTTGATATCTATACCTACTTTGCCTGTATGTATTTTATCTGTATTTTCTCTATTATCTACTTTATCTACTAACCACCATCTTTATCCATTATCCCTCTTCACCATCTTTATCCATTATCCCTATCCACCATCTTAATCCATTCTCCCCTATCCACCATCTTTATCAATTATCCCTATCCACCATCTTTATCCACTCACCCTCTTCATGAAGTCGGCGAATGAAGCGAAGGGGAAGACGTTCTCGTATCTCTCAAATTCCTTCATCTTGTCCAAAATTTTCTGTGGGTTGAGGTTGGTCCATTTAACACCAGACCCCAGGCCACTGTAGGAGGGAGAGAATGGAGAAGAGAATGATAAATTGGTGAGAGAGAGAGAGAGAGTGGAGGAAGATGGGGAAGAGAACAATAATTATGACAAATGAGAGATACACAGAGATTGGTAGAAAGAAGAAGAAGGAAGGGCTGATAAAAGTGACATAGAAACACGTAAGAACATTAATATAATTACAAATAATACGTGTTCCTTATTTTAAACATTCACTCTCACTCTAACAAACATTCATCAAGGGGCAGGATATACTAATAAAGAAATTAAAAACAACAACAATACTACTACTACTTTTTTTTTTAACGAAGCCCGTGTTGACGTCAGTGCTCGAGGATTCTGGACGCGGGGACAGCGAGCTTTCTTCGACATCAGGATTTTTTATCCCATGGCCGCATGTCACCGTAACCTAGCTCTCGATGCTGCACATAGGAGGAACGAGAACGACAAGAGAAGGGCTATATATGGGGAGAGAATTCAAAACGTTGATCAAGGCAGCTTCCAGTCCTCTAGTGTGTTCACAACCTATGGTGGGATGGACCAAGTGCAAGATGTTTCTACGCCAGACTCGCGGAGGTGATCTCCGAACAGAAGCAGCAGCCCAGAAGTTATGTTACAGCCTGGATGAGATGTCGACTGTCTTTCTCTCTCCTTCGGTCAGCTTTGCTCTACCTCAGGGGAAAGAGAGCTTCTGCCCCAATGCCGACAACTGCAGCTAATATTGACTATGAGGCTACAGTCACTGAATGCCACATTGATCTGCAGCTCAACTAATTCAACACAGATAGGATAGGTACTTATGTATTAGGATATTTAATATTAAGGTAATAAAATGACAGTGAAGGTGTGGCTATTGGGGGAGGCGGGAGGCCAGGCTTAAAAAAAAAAAAAAAAAACTACTACTACTACTACTACTACTACAATAGCCACACCTTCGCCGCCATTTTATTACCTACTACTACTACAACTACGATTTTTTTTTGCCTCCAGCCTCCCCCAATAGCCATACCTTCGCCACCACTACTACTACTAATAATAATGTATGATTTTGTACAATATATGACGTTTGTTTTTTCCGAGTCTTACAAAGTTACTGAAATGAGATACAGAGAGAGAGGGGGGAGTGTCAGTGCCAAATGAGAGGGAAGCTGAACCACTTGACACCTGATACCAAGGTCACCCCTATGACACCTTATGACCATGTACAGAACAGAGTATAGAGAGATTAATGACTGAACCATATAATGATACGTTTTGTTAATCAGTCTCTTCTTTTAAGTATTTACATATATACACACACACTGTACAATACATACATACACACAGCACATACTAACACACATACTGTACACACACACACACACAACATATACACAAATACACACACAAACATAGATATAAATTCACATACACAGGACACCAATGAGAAGGAATTAGGATAATGCCAACCACAATGACCTACCCCCACCAGCGTGTCATTCTCTCTTTGTAGGCGACAACAGAGATACGCCTTATCTTTCTCCCAATGATTTAGTTTTTTTTTTTTGCCTCCTCTTATCAGGTGGTTATCGCCCGCCGTGTCTCAGGGCTGGAGAATGGAGATTGGATGAAAGGGAGTGATCTAGGGATGTGTGGTGGAGGGTGATCTTGGGGTGATGGTGGATGAAAGGGGTGATTATTTAGGGGTGGTGGTGGATGACAGAATTGATTATTTAGGGGTGGTGGTGGATGAAAGGGTGATTATCTCTAGGGGTGGTTGGTGGATAACAAGTGGAATGTTAGGGGTAGTGGTGGATGGCAGAATTATCTAGGGGTGGTGGTGTGGATGACAGGGGTGATTATCTAGGGTGGTGGTGGATGAAGGGTGATTATCAGGGTTGTGGTGGATGACAGAATTGTTATCTGGGGTAATTGGTGGATGAAAGAGGTGATCTAGGGGTGGTGGAGGGGGAAAGGGATGATCTAAGGGTGATGTTGGATGAAAGGGATGATATCTAGGGGTGGTGGTGGATGAAAGGGGTGATATCTAAGGGGGGATAGCTTCGGGATGGTGGTGGATGGAGGGTGTTCTAGGGGTAAGGGGGGGGAGGAGATGATAAAGATGGGAGAAAGGAGAGGAAGAACACTTATAGAGAAGCTGATTTATGTTTGTTGAGGACAGAATTAGATCTCTCTCTCTCTCTCTCTCTCTCTCTCCTCTCTCTCTCATCCCTGAGGTATTGGGGGGTTTAGAGGGGAGAAGGGGGAAGAGGAAGGGGTATGTGACGCGTAACATATGAGATACTAAGACCTGGCCTGACCCAGCTGATTACCGTGACGCCCACACAATGATCCCACCCACACCCGCCCACCCACTCTCTGCCACCCACCAAACGCACCGTAACACACCCACTCATCCTCTTACCATCCGCCCACCCAACACACGAACAGTCCACCCAGCCCACCTTTCTAGTGCCGAGAATCTTCCTATTACCTGGTCCTTCTTCTGTGTCGCCTCCAGGAGTAAGTCATGGATGTCTCTGTGCCACTGACAAGGCCCTAGAGGGCGCCCTTATGTCCTCAACACCCTATTGTCAACACAAATTCCAAAGCACGACCTCCACCTTAACACCTGCAGCAGAAGGACGACCTCTTAACAACTGCAGTAAAAGTACAACCTCTTAACACCTGCAGCAGAAAGACAACCTCATAAATCCTGCAGCAGAAGGTCGACCTCCACCTAACACCAGCAGCAGTAGAAGTACGACCTCCACCTAACACCAGCAGCAGCAAAAGGACGACCTCCACCTTAATACCCGCAGTAGAGGGACACCCCCTGGCAGACGACACACGACACACAAAGGGAAGCTTGGCATTCCGCTGGGAGGTAACTGCGTCCTCATCAACAATCACGACGTGGGGCGGCCGCCGCTTGATTAAGACATCCTTCAGGACATAAAAGGATGGGGGGAGGATGGGATAGGAAGGAGGGGGAGGGGAATAGGTCCTCTAGTGGTGGTGTGGTGGGGGAGGGAGGAGACAAGGTAGGGTGCGACGCTGAAGACTGACCCTACAAGGACTGGACGGAAGTGGCGACGGACGTGATGAGAGGAAGGTGGCAGAGAGGAATAGGTGAGGAAGGGGATGGGGTGGGGAGGGAGTAAAAAAGAGGGGATAGAGGAGGAAGGGGGGATAACAAAGAACAAAAAAAGACATCGATGATAGGGAAGAGAAAGGCGACACAAGTGAAAGAGAAGGGTGGAGAAATTGAAACGAGAACTTGAGAGGAGGAGGAGGAGGAGAAAGAAGAGAGGGAGAACTAAAAAGAATGGGAGAACAGAACATGAGAAATGAGAAAGAAAAAGAGAAGAGGAGAAAGTGAGACTATACAACCCCGAAAAAGGGGTACAGGAAGAGGAAGAAGTGGAAGAAGAGTAACATATAGGGAACAGTGAAGGGTTGAGAGAGATGGGAGAAGAGGAAGAGAGGAGAAAGAAGGGTAGAGTCCAGACCACCACAGACGTCCGGGACTAACAAAGAAAAACTCCCGGGTAATGAAAACTGGTCTTGAATAGTGAATGATTAATTGCTGGCGATTGCTGGCCTTCTGCAGGAGCTGTGGGTGCCGTGGGGAGGGGCGGTGGGGCGGGGATCTCCGGTGAATACTCGAGAGAGGTTTCCCAGGGCGTCTCCAGCGACTACCCATCACAAAGCAACGTCCCGGATGCAACAGAGAACAAGGTCTTCATTCACGTCTTGGGGACTGGAAAAAAAAATCCTGGATACTTCTGGAGGTCGAGTTTCAGGGTTCCAGTGAGGCAGTTTCAGGGTTCCATTGAGGCAGTTTCAGGGTTCCACTGAGACAGGTTTATGGTTCCAGTGAGGCAGTTTCATATAGAGTTGATAAGAGTAAACCAATTCGTAAATCACTCATCACGTCTTATGTTTTGTTAGTCTAAGAGGACGTGTCTGGTGGGGAGGCGAGGACGGACCCCCTCCTGCCGGTGTACAGTATATGGCCACCCGCTTCTCCTACAATAGTTATGGCGGTAACCTTCGGGGGAAATTTCAAGAGCCAGATGAAAAACCATAAGACTAATTTCTCAACCATGCATTCAAGGCTCTTACATCCTATCGAGAGGTCGTATCCCCCTTCCCCCCCCCCAGATTCCATCCTGCCAAAAGGTCGTATCCTCCCTCAGAGTCTCTTACATCCTGTCGAGAGGTCGTATCCTCCCTTCAAACTCTTACATCCTGTCGAGAGGTCGTGTTTCCCCACAAGAATGATCTTGTCGAGAGGTCATATCCCTCCCCAGGGTCTCTTACATCCGGTCGAGAGGTCGTATCCTCCCTCCAAACTCTTACATCCAGTCGAGAGGTCTTGTCCCCCAAGAATGATCTTGTCGAGAGGTCGTATCCTTCCTCTTCCGGGGTCGTAGTTGAGGAGATAACCCTGGTGTCTGTCCCCCTACAGCAGGAGTGGTAGCGGATGTGACTGAGGGCCACACCCGAGGGATTACAAAACACACAGATGGGTCTCTTTAAGGGCGAGGAGCGTGCGTGGAGGACACAGCTGAAGGATTGGGCTCCTCAGAGGTCCATCTAGTGGCGGGGTTCTCAAGGTTCCTACCCAGAGGTGCAGCTGAGGTACTATAGCTTCCTAGGTTCAGGTATAGTCACATGTGAAGGTTCAGGTGTGTTAGGAAAGGTGCCACAGGTGTAGTGTGTGTAGTAATAATAATAATAATAACAATAATAATAATAATCGTTTTATTAATAGAGCTGCAGCCGTGGCTGAAAATATGTGTGAGAGAGAGAGAGAGAGAGAGAGAGAGAGAGAGAGAGAGAGAGAGAGAGAGAGAGAGAGAGAGAGAGAGAGAGAGAGAGAGAGAGAGAGAGAGAGAGAGAGAGAGAGAGAGAGAGAGAGAGAGAGAGAGAGAGAGATTCCCCCACCCCCACCACCGTCAGCTGTGGGTTGATAGAGTCATCAGGGCTGGGCTGGGCCTGGGGGCGAGGCGGGGAGGCGGTGCTCACTTAAAGACACAACACTACAATTGCGGCTCGAGGCACACCTGGCCACCCGCTCCCTCACCCACAGCCACATCAACATCACCCTAACACCAAGAGGACGTAAAGACCAATATCCCCCCAACGCAGACTAATGGACTTGAGGCGTTCTTGGATGGAAAAGTTTTAATTATATCTCTCTGGTACTTTGCATGCTCGTGACGGCACTCAGGTAAGGCCAAGGGGCATGGAGTATCGCCCCAGGTAGAGGTATCCTGGCACTCTTGGCGCTGCTAGTGGTGAGGGGAGGAGGGTGGGGCATTCACTCACTCACTCCGTTACTCAAGTTATTCAGAAATTCTCACAATCTACCGGTAATGAGCTTCGCCACTCATACATCGGTGTAGAACTCCTGTCACACACAGTCATTATAGAGCCTTGTCACTCACAGAAGACTCCAGACAGCAGTGTAGTCCTCGTCAGGTGTGTGTGTGTGTGTGTGTGTGTGTGTGTGTGTGTGTGTGTGTGTGTGTGTGTGTGTGTGTGTGACAGCAGCAGAAGGGGGCTGCTGGAAGATGGTTCAAGAAGGACCAAATTACTCCCCAGTGTAATCCTTGACCCCTGTGAGAGGTGCCCCGGGGGTGTGGGGTGGCATGTAGGGAGTTCTACACCTCCCAAGCAGGAGAGAAGAAGGAGAAGCAGGGAGAAGGAGATATATTGTAGAGAATCACCAGTGAGAGAAAAAAGGCGAAAATTGTATAAAAAAAAAAGTCAACACAGTCAACATCAGGTCAACACAGGTCAAATACCAAGACGTCAGCAACAGGATACCCGAACGACTCGAAACAATACCCAACAGACCCGACACAACACAATACCCAACACAATGCCCATCGACACAACACAAAACCCGAGATCCGACACAACAGGTATGGGAATAATTCTATTTTAGTATTAACGAGAGTTCCATACCCGGTCAGGTCAGGTCAGGTCAGGTTAGAAAACGTTAAGTTAGGTTAAAAGTCGTTAGATTAAGTGGGGATATTTGAGATAAGATGAAGTTAGATCAGGTTAGGTGATGCTAGATTAAGTTAGGTTAGGTTAGGTGATGCTAGATTAAGTTAGGTTAGGTTAAATTAGATACGAATTCTGAATTTCGTCTTGTTTTTCTTTGCCCTTTAAATCCTTCCTTCTCTCTCTACCTGTACAAATATTACTGTTATTGTCTTTGTTTCCCTCACCCTCCCCTTCCTCCTCCTCATCTCCAACATGCTCCCTCCAGCATTACCTCCCACCACTCTCCAGGCTCTCCATCACCCCCCCCCCCACCACAGTCAAGTGAGCAGCGTGTGGTCCAGCCCCTGACAGCGTCATGAGGGGATGGGTACCAGCCCTCCCCCCCTCTCTCTAATTGTCCGGGTAATATTTATGGCCCCCTCTCTCTCACACATCTTTATCAACGTTCTAATACTAAACTGACTGTTCGACAGTCACGGACGAGAGGTTCTTTTGTCCGTGACTGCAAGATTCATC
Organism: Homarus americanus; assembly: GCF_018991925.1. Lineage (NCBI taxonomy): Eukaryota > Metazoa > Arthropoda > Malacostraca > Decapoda > Nephropidae > Homarus > Homarus americanus. The sequence goes on along the minus strand of NW_024712260.1, from coordinate 777,662 downwards.
AAACAGCATTAGACTAGACACCTCACCTTATTTCACCAGATGATTAAACACCTTAACTCAACCTAACTCTAATCTAACCTTGCACTAAAGCAGACCTTACCTAACGCTACCCTAATCTAACACTCGCCTAACCTAACACTCGCCTAACCTAACACTAGCCTTACCTAACACTAGCCTAACCTAACACTAGCCTTACCTAACACTCGCCTAACCTAACACTAGCCTTACCTAACACTAGCCTAACCTAACACTAGCCTTACCTAACACTAGCCTAACCTAACACTAGCCTTACCTAATACTAGCCTAACCTAACACTAGCCTAACCTAACACTAGCTAACACTAGCCTAACTAACTAGCCTTACCTAACACTAGTTCTAACCTAACACTAGCCTAACCTAACACTAGCCTTACCTAACACTAGCCCAACCTAACACTAGCCTAACCTAACACTAGCCTTACACACCACTAACCCTAACTTCCAACTAACCTACTCTAACTACGCTCCTAACTAACACTTGCCTTACCTAACACTAAACACTAGCCTTCTAACTAGCTAACCCTAACCTAACTCAACTAACCTAAAACTGCTAACTAACACTAGCTAACAACACTAGCCTTACTAACACTACTCAACTTTTTTTGCTAACACTGTAACTACTACCTCTTAGCCTAACCTAACACCACCCTAACACCAACTCAACCTAACGCTAGCCTAACCTAACACTAATGTAACCTCATGTACTCACAGGCGTATAAACAAAACGACTCGAATTCACTGTCTCGAAACTTTGAACCCCACTAGCGAACCCCACCAATAACTCATCAACAATTAAGATTCGAACCCTAGAAGATTCGAACCCCAGAATATCATGAATCCTAACCCCGGTAACTCATGCCTACCACGACCTGAAACCCCTGGAGACTCGGAGCTTCGAAACACTATACTAATGAATCTTTGGGTAATTTGGGCTGTATTTATGAGTTAGCCCTTAGGATGCCAGGGTCGTGTAGGGAGGGTGAGGTGAAGGGAGGGGTTGAGGGTAGGGGTGAGAGGATGGGGGGCAGGCCAGCTGTAATTAGAAGGTGATTCATAGAGAACGCCTAGATATACATCAGTGTGGTAATGGTATATATAAGGTAACCTAGAGTCCGTGTCTGTAACGTACCTGTAGTGTACGGTAGCGGTGTGTATGTTAAGCGGTGTGTACGTTAAGCGGTGTGTGATAGCAGTGTGTACGGTAGCAGTGTGTATGTTAAGCGGTGTGTACGTTAAGCGGTGTGTACGGCTGCAGTGTGTACAGTAAGCGGTGTGTACGCTTGGTGTGTACGTTATGTGAGTATACGTTTAGCGAGTGGACGTAAGCTGGTATACGTTATGAGTGTACGTTAATCGCTGTGTACGTTATGTGAGTGTCCGTTAAGTGAGTGTAGTAAAGCGAGTGTGCGTTAAGCTATGTGTACGTTAAGCTAACACTGGCAACGCAATTCTCATGTATACATGTCTCGTAATGATACACACCTATACATATTTCTACCGTGTATATGTATCAGTATAGTAAGGACACATAACTATATACATACACTAATTACTGTTACGTCAGCTGTACTTGTATAATACAGGAAATATTACATACATGATTAAATTATTTGTATATTAAGAAACGTTAGACGATAATAATAATAATAATAATAATAATTTAATAATAAAATAACAATAACAACAATTCATAAACATGTCCAAAAACACACACACGAACATCTAAATTATACAAACATAATAAACATTCTCACCACCTCCAGATATAAATTGTAATATAAACATCATCGTTTAATCCCACACAGTAAGTAGGAGGAGGAAGAGAGGGTCTTTGTGAGGAGGCAACATGATGACTGTCTTTACTATTATTATTATTATTATTATTATTATTATTATTATTATGACAAGTGCTAAAATCCCGGGAATTTAAACTATCACCTGAAGATTAGACACCCCCGACGCTAAACCTAACCTATTCTCACCTAACGCTAACCTAACCTATTCTCACCTAACCTAACCTATTCTCACCTAACCTAACCTATTCTCACCTAACCTAACCTATTCTCACCTAACCTAACCTAACCTAACCTATTCTCACTAACCTAACCTTTTCTCACCTAACTAACTAACCTATTCTCACCTAACCTAACATATTCTCACCTAACTACCTAACCTATTCTCCCTAACCTAACTATTTCACTCTACTAACCTATTCTCACCCTAACCTAACCTATTCTCACCTAACCTAACCTAACCTTTTTCTCACCTAACGCTAACCTAACCTATTTACCTAACCTTTTTTTTTTCTCACCTAACCTCCTACCCCCAGGTAGCGTTAGGGACTAGTTATCGAGGTGATGTGAACAAGATATTAATGAATGACTCAAGATCAACCAGTTTTTCTTCACGCAGACAGGAAGATCTTAAAGAACATGGAGCATAGGCAGGGAAAGACATGGAGCATAAGGCAGAGAAGAACATGGAGCATAAGGCGAGAACATGGAGCATAAGGCGAGTAGAACATGGAGCATAAGGCAGAGTAGAACATGGAGCATAAGGCAGAATGAACATGGAGCATAAGGCGAGAACATGGAGCATAAGGCAGGAGTAGAGACATGGAGCATAAGGCAGGAAGACATGGAGCATAAGGCAGAGTGGGAACATGGAGCATGGCAGAGAAGAACATGGAGCATAAGGCGAGAACATGGGTAAGGCGAGAACATGGAGCATAAGGCAGGAAGTAAACAGGGAGCATAAGGCAGGTAGAACATAGAGCATAAGGCAAGTAGAACATGGGTATAAAGGCGAGAACATGGAACATAAGGCAGAGAGAACATGGAGCATAAGGCGAGAAAAACATGGACATAAGGTGAGGAAACAGGTGGTGGTGGTTTTGGTGTTGGTGTGGTGGTTGGTTTGTGGTGTTGTTGGTGGCGGTGGTGTTGGTTGTGGTGGTGTTGGTGGAGGTGGTGCAAAAGGACGGAAGAGGCGAGACAGCTGGGACAGAAGATAAGATGGACAGTAATCATTATCTTTGCTTCGTCTCCACTTCCGTCCCGCCATAAACTTTCGCTACAACACTTAATTTATTCTGTCCGTCCTGGTGGTGATGAGTGATGGTGATGACTATGGTGATGATGAATGGTGGTGGTGATACTCTGTGACTGGTAGTGATGAATTATGGTGATGACTAATGGTATTGACTCCCTCTGGTGGTGATGATACTCTGTAGTGTTGACTGGTGGTGATGACCCTCCACTGTGGTCAGAGAAACCTAGCCCTCACCTTTACCACAGTACTGCCGTCCCTGTTATCTGGTCCACCTGAGAGAGGTGTTTTTGCCCGACCACACAACAGGGGGCCCTCACTCTCTCTACCTCACCCCTGCTGTCTCTCACTCCTCCTATCTCTCACCCTACTGTCTCTCACTCCTCCTATCCCCCCATACTGTCTCTCACTCCTCCTATCTCTCTCTGTCTCTCACTCCTCCTATCTCCCCATACTGTCTCTCCTTCTCCCTATCCCCCATACTGTCTCTCACTCCTCCCTATCTCTCACCCTACTGTCTCTCCTCCTCTATCTCTCACCCACTGTCTCTCACTCCTCCTATCTCTCACCTATTGTCTCTCACTCTCCTATCTCTCACCCTACTGTCTCTCCCTCCTCCTATCTCTCACCCCTACTGTCTCTCCACTCCCTATCTCCTCCCCTACTGTCTCCCCTCTCCCCTCTCTCACCCTACTGTCTCTCACTCCTCCCTTCTCTCACCCTACTGTCTCTCACTCCTCCTATCTCTCCCTCCATACTATCTCTCTCCTCCTACTGTCTCTCAACCCCACACTCTCTCTACCTCACCCCTACTGTCTCTCACTCCTACTATCTCCCCCTTTGTCTCTTTATCCCTACTGTCTCCCTCTCTCTTGCCGTCTCTCATCCCTACTGAGTTCCCGAGAGAGACTGGGTCACTCATACTCGAGGAACAGTCTGGAGTTGTACCTTGAGCTATAGATGAGGAGGATGTGGTAGGTGGAGTGAACTCTCTCTCTCTCTCTCATTCATTCATTTTCTCATTCATTCATTCACTCACTCCCACCTCTCTCTCTTATTCATTCATTCACTCTCTCCTCTCTCTCTTTCATTCATTCATCTCTCCTCTCTCTCTCTTTCATTCATTCACTCTCTCTCTTTCATTCATTCCCTCCTCCTCTTTCTTTCATTCATTCCTCACTCTCTCTTTCATTCATTCCACTCTACTCTCCTCCCTTTCATTCATTCCTCTCTTTCATTCATTCCTCCTCTCTCTCTCATTCCTCTCTCTCACTCTCTCTCTCTCTCTCTCTCTCTCTCTCTCTCTCTCTCTCTCTCTCTCTCTCTCTCTCTCTCCCCTCTCTCTCTCTCCCCACCCCACCCCCTCTCTCTCACACACTCTCTCTCTCTCTCCCTCTCTCTCTCACACACCTCTCTCTCTCTCTCTCTCTCTCTCACCTCTCTCTTTCATTCATTCACGCTCTCTTTCATTCATTCCTCACTCTCTCTCTTTCATTCATTCCCTCCTCTCTCTCTTTCATTCATTCTCCTCTCTCTCTCATTCCTCTCTCACACCTTTCTCTCTCTCTCTCTCTCTCTCTCTCTCTCTCTCTCTCTCTCTCTCTCTCTCTCCCCTCTCTCTCTCTCCACACTCTCCCACCTCTCTCCACGCCAATCCAACACAACAAAACATCATTAACAAACTATGATAAAAACCAATAAATCAACGCTTAATGGATGTGTCTATAAACATTCAGAAGAGTTAATGTGTGCGTGGAACTGATCTAAGCTAGGCGTTGAAAAATTGTGAGTGGTGGTGACTGGTAGTGGTAGTGGTTGGTGGTGGTGGTGGTGTGGTGGTGGTGGTGACTGGTGGTGGTGGTGACTGGTGGTGGTGGTGACTGGTGGTCGTGGTGGTGGTGGTGACTGGTGGTCGTGGTGGTGGTGGTGACTGGTGGTGACTGGTGGTGGTGGTGGTGGTGGTGGTGGTGACTGGTGGTGACTGGTGGTGGTGGTGACTGGTGGTGGTGGTGGTGGTGGTGACTGGTGGTGACTGGTGGTGGTGTGGTGGTGACTGGTGGTGGTGAGTGGTGGTGGTGGTGGTGGTGACTGGTGGTGGTGGTGGTGACTGGTGGTGGTGGTGGTGGTGACTGGTGGTGGTATGAGGTGGTGGTGGTGGTGGTGGTGGTGGTGGTGACTGGTGGTGGTGGTGGTCGTGGTGACTGGTGGTGGTGACTCGTGGTGGTGGTGGTGACTGGTGGTGGTGGTGGTGACTGGTGGTGGTGGTGGTGGTGACTGGTGGTGGTGACTGGTGGTGGTGGTGGTGGTGGTGTGGTGAGTGGCTGGTGGTGGTGGTGGTGACTGGTGGTGACTGGTGGGTGGTGGTGGTGGTGACTGGTGGTGGTGACTGGTGGTCGTGGTGGTGGTGACTGGTGGTGACTGGTGGTCGTGGTGTGGTGGTGGTGGTGGTGGTGGTGGTGGTGGTTTCTGTGGTGACTGGTGGTGGTGGTGGTGGTGGTGGTGGTGGTGACTGGTGGTGGTGACTGGTGGTGGTGGTGGTCGTTGGTGACTGGTGGTGGTGGTGGTGGTGGTGACTGGTGGTGACTGGTGGTCGTGGTGGTGGTGACTGGTGGTCGTGGTGGTGGTGGCTGGTGGTGGTACTGGTGGTGGTGGTGGTGATTTAAACGCGACAGCAAGAAGTATCTCTCAACCAACACCTCGGCCAAGATCACGGTAATGATATCGGAGCTAGAGACGATATTCTATGGTTAATTAATTGGCATATTAACCTTTATCACCAAAAAATGTTCCCGAATCAATATACAACAACCTAACCTAACTTCTAATATTTAAACTAACCTAACCTAACGTAAACTAACCTAACCTAACGTAAACTAATCTATCCTACCATTAACTAACCTAACCTTCTATCTGATTTCAGCTAACCTGTTCTGATCGCCAACTTAACCTAAACTAATCTGACTTAACCTAACCTGACTTCATAACCTACCTTACTTAATACCCCTTAGCAAGCGTTAGGGTGTTAATCTTCTAGCAGTCAAACTTTTTCTCTTTGTGCTCGTTTTCATTATTCTTGTGTGTGTGTGTGTGTGTGACTCCTTCTCCTTCTCCCTCCTCACCTCTGGCCTTCTACCTCTCACCCTCCCCCATGGGTCCCGAGGCCAGAGGCTGCATTCTGATCACTTCCCTCTCCCCTCCTCCCACGCCTCAACATCCTGTCCCCTCTCCCAGCCCCAACCTTTCTCTAGACCTCCCCACTTTATCTCCCTTCTACAGCACCAGCTGCCTTTAACACCCAACACGTCTGGGTGAATGAAACAAGGCGCTAAGGAGATGTCTCAGGAAGAGAAAAGAAGAAGAAAGAAAGAAAGAAAGGAAGAAAGAAGAAAGAAAAGAAAGAAGAAAGAAGAAAGGAAAGATTCGAGACATAAGAAAAAAAGCAACATCACAAGAGTCAAGCACAAGGACCACACAAGCAACAGCGTGTCGTTAGATTAGGTTAGGTTAGGTTAGGGCAGGGTTAGGTTAGGTTGGGGCAGGGTTAAGTTTGAAGTGTAGAGTAAGGTAAAGTGGAAAGGGTTAGGTGGATTACTTTGAGATTCCACACACACACACACACACACACACACACACACACACACACGCACACTTCGCCTCGCCTCGAATATAGAAATAGTTAGGACGCACCCATCGTTAAAACCGTAGGCATGCAATATTGGAACAGAGGCCTGTTGGTTGGGGAGAGAACTGGTGAAGGCGTGTGGGACTGGAAAGGTGGTGAGGGCATGGAGGCTATTCAAACATTCCTACCACCGCCCTCTGGACACACGGTCATCTGTTCTGTTCCTCCTCCCCTCCCCCGCACAGCCTTCTGGGGATACAGCCTCATCCCCACACCAGAGTGTTCCTATATTTCACAACTGTTCCTCTTAGCTTCCTGTATACTCTTCACTCGTAACTGGGACTTGGGTTCCTGGTAAATATTGAGTTACCAGGTAGATATTATTTAAACCTGGTAGATATACTAATTAGACACCTGGTAGATAGTCATTAAACACCTGGTGAATATATCATATAGACACCTGGTAGATATACTAATTAAGCACCTGGTGAATACTAATTAGGCACCTGGTGGATATAAACACTAGTAGATATACTAATTAAGCACCTGGTGGAATACTAATTAAGCCTTGGTAGATATACTAATTAAGCACCTGGTAGATACTAATTAAGCACTTGGTAGATACTAATTAGGCACGGTCATTAAACACCTGGTAGATATTATATAGGCACTGGTGAATATACTAATTAAGCACCTGGTAGATACTAATTAAACACCTGGTAGATATACTAATTAAGCACCTGGTAGATACTAATTAGGCACCTGGTAGATATTAATTAGGCACCTGGTAGACATCAAATTACACGTAGTCCATTACACACCTCTAATCAATTTCTGGTATTCATAACACAATAAAGACTAAACACACAGGGGAATTAACACCATCCACACATAACACGTATACAGGTAAGTGGACATTACAACACGATGATAGAGAGTAAACACAACATTAATTTTCATCAAGATTTTCGATTTATTTACAAGTGTTGGATTAGTTCACCTCTGGTCATTAGAAACACCTAGTCCTCCAGTTTATTTCACCTTAAGATTAATTAACCTGACGCTAACCCAACGTAATATTACCTAAACTAACCTAAGCTAATGTAACCTAACTTAACTTAACCCAACAACCTAATATAATATAAACTAACCTAGCCTAATCGGATTTAACCTAACCTAATCTAACTCTCCAAGCAGCGTTAGGGTGTTTAATCATTAGATGGAGAGGGTGCCTAATATTCAGGTGATCCGGAGTTTCAAAAGTTACCAATGACCAATAATAATATAAAGTTCCTTCCTGTACGCGACGTGAGGACAAACTGCAGGTAGCTGGTGGTGGTATTACACCCTTGGGTAGGTCGGTCCTCATCTCACGCGACACCCTCCCTCCTCACCACCGCTGTGTCCAAATGGTGGCCCACGGCTCGGCAGGTCACTGCTACGTCTTCTTAGTCTCTAACATTAACTTTTAAACTTATAACTCAATATGGTGTAGCTGAGGGACGTGTGTGTGTGTGTGTGTGTGTGTGTGTGTGTGCCTGAGTGCTGCCGAGTTCTCACCTTAATGTCTTAATCTTGGGCCAGCGGTCAGTGGAGGGCGCCCGTCACTCACCACTGGGATCGCTAACTTGGGCGGCCAGCTCCGGACCCCCTACCTGGGCCCCGCCCCAGTGGGCCTGGGCGGCGGCGTGGGTGGCAGGGCGGGCGGGCGGGGGAGCACGGGACGTGGTGGGGTTAAGGGGGGACCAACAGCTTGTTAGTCAGGATGACTCGTGGCTAACACGACGGTAAGGTGACAATAAGGACGCGATAATGACGACACGGCAACCCCTCCCCTCCTCTTATCCGATAAAGGCAACGCCAGACGCTAAGATACTGGCCCAGGGTAGACACACAACACTCTGCCACACCACATGGCCTCTTCCACCACACTACGCACAGCCCCCTCACCACACACCGGCCTCCACCACACACTTGCCGCCCTCCACACACACACGGCTCACCACACACCACGGCCTCCACCACACACCACGGCCTCATACCCCCACCACACCCCGGCCTCAACCACCACACACACGGTCTCTTCCACCACACTCTCTTCCACCACACAAGCCTCTTCCACCCACACCCACCGGCCTCCACCACACACCTACGCACGGCCCACACACGGCCTCCTCCACCACACGGCCTCCACCACACACCACGGCCTCAACCACCACACAGGCCTCAACCACCACACCTGGTCTCTTCCACACACACAGCCTCTTCCCACACAGCCTCCACCACACACACCACGGCCTCCACCACCACACACGGCCTCCTCCACCACACACGGCCTCCACCTCCTCTACCATCACAAACACACATACACACACACACACACAATGAACCTCACAGGACACAAGGTAATGAAGAGCCAATCACACGACGTTTCTGGCATTTGACTCCCTGTGGAGAGAACGTCTCCCACCCTGTACCCTGATTGGCTGCAACGTGAGCTACCTCTACCCTCATTGGTTGCAACGTGAGCTACCTCTACCGTTATTGGTTGCAACGTGAGCTACCTCTACCCTTATTGGTTGCAACGTGAGCTACATCTACCCTTATTGGTTGCAACGTGAGCTACCTCTACCCTCATTGGTTGCAACGTGAGCTACATCAACCCTGATTGGTTGCAACATGAGCTACCTCTACCCCATTGGCTGCAACGTGAGCTATCTCTACCCCCATTGGCTGCAACGTTAGCTACCTCGACTTTGATTTGCTGAAGTCTTCAACTATGCTCTGATTGGCTGGAAAAGTCTTCAAACATGTACGTCTATCGATATCTATTGGCATCTCCCCAACGCAACCCTGAAGAAATATTTCCCCCAATGCAAGAGAAAACAACAACAAGAACATGATAAAAGGAACAAGAACAGCAAGAAAAAGAACAAGTGGAAGAAAAGATAACAAGAACAAGATAAGAAGAACAAGAACAGCAAGAAAAAACAAGAGGAAGAAAAAGATAAGAACAAGAACAAGTGGAGGTAACAAGATAAAAAGAACAAGAACAAGATAAAAAGAATAAGAACAAGTGGAAGAACACGATAAAAAGAACAAGATAACAAGAACAAGTGAAAGAACAAGAACAAGAGGAAGAACAAGAACAAGTGGAAGAACAAGATAAAAGGAACAAGTGGAATAACAAGATAAAAAAGCATAAACATGAACAAGTGGAAGAACAAGATAAAACGAACAAGAAGAACATAAACATGAAGACATTGTTCCCAGAAGAAAAAAAAACCGCCCAACCAAGAAGTTTATTTAACGAATTCCCAGCGAACGCCGTAACAAGTTGTGAGGTTCTTCAAGGAGGCCAGAGGAGGAGGCCAGGGCTCTAACCTCTACCTCTGAGGGACGCCACCACCACAGGGCCACTAAACCCCATCTCTCTATTGCCTCACTACAGGATTTTCGCTCTTCTGGTGCCAAGTGGGATGGCATCTTCTGGCCCCCACGACTCGGAAATCAAGTGGAACACCTGATTTTCACGGTGATGGGGGAACGGAGGCCGGTGGTGGAGAGGGGGCTGCTGTGGTGGTGGCGGAGGCAGTTGTGGTGGAGGAAGGGGGCAGCTGTGGTGGTGGTGGAGGCAGTTGTGGTGGAGGAAGGGGGCTGTTGTGGTGGAGGAGAAGACTGCTGTGGTGGTGGTGGGAGGCAGTTGTGGTGGAGGAAGGGGGCAGCTGGTGGTGGTGGTGGAGGAGGAGGCTGCTGTGGTGGTGGTGGAGGCAGTTGTGGTGGAGGAGAAGGGGCAGCTGTGGTGGTGGTGGAGGCAGTTGTGGTGGAGGGGGCTGCTGTGGTGGTGGTGGAGGAGGGGGGCTGTGGTGGTGGAGGTGGAGGAGGAGGCTGCTGTGGTGGTGGGTGGAGCGGTTGTGGTGGAGGAAGGGGCAGCTGTGTGGTGGTGGTGGAGGCAGTTGTGGTGGAGGGGGGCTGCTGTGGTGGTGGTGGAGGAGGGGGCTGCTGTGGTGGTGGTGGAGGGGGGGCTGCTGTGGTGGTGGTGGAGGGCTGCTGTGGTGGTGGTGGAGGCAGTTGTGGTGGAGGAAGGGGCAGCTGTGGTGGTGGAGGGAGGGAGGCTGCTGGTGGTGGTGGTGGAGGAAGGGGGGGGCAGCTGTGGTGGTGGTGGAGACAGTGTGGTGGAGGAGGGGGCTGCTGTGGTGGTGGTGGAGGAAGAGTGTGGTAGCTGTAGTAGTGGTAGTGGTTGCCGTACTACTTCAGGGAGGTCGTGGTGGTAGAAGTGGTTGTGGTAGATACAGAGAAGAGGTGGTGGTGCAAGTGGTAGTAGTTGTGGTAGTGATAGAGAAGAGAAGGTGGAAGTGGTAGTAGTTGTGGTAGAAGTGGAGGTGGAGTATAGTCACCTAGATTCAAGGAACTGCTTGTGGTACGTCTATAAATGTGGTGATTGTGGTAATTGGCGGTGGTGGTAATGGTGGTAGTTGTGGTAATGATGGTGGTTGTAGTAATTGTGGTACTGCTGCTAACAAGATCCACACAAAAACGAAGATGGATTTTTTTTTCTTTTCCTTCTTATAAAACAACACACACACACACACACACACACACACACACACACACACACACACTTAAACCACATTCCAAGACCCAAATTAAACCAATCATGGTACCACTGCTAAATAAACCCACAGTGTTGTAAAAAAAAAAAATCACTTTACGTTACCATCCCCACTGCAGTACCGTCTCCCTCTGGTAATTAACACATACCTTTACCTGCTGTGTTGACGGTACCTGGAAGAGCTCCCTTTTACCACGCCACGCCTTCCATACATGCCATACGACTTCCATGCATGCCACGCCCCCCATACCTATACACGCCCAACGCCACTTACATATATACGCCTTCGCCCCATACCTATACATAACCATGCCCCATACCTATACACGCCCAACACCACGCCCCCATACCTATACACATAACCATACATACTTATACACATAACGCCACTTTATACCTATACATATGCCATGCCACGCCCCCCATACCTATACACGCCCAACGCCACGCCCCCCATACTTATACACGCCCAACGCCACAAAGGAACCCGTAATAAAGCGTTGAGACGACTAGTAGAGAATTCTCAACGTCGTGTTCTCGGGAAGGGCGTGGAACTCTCAGTACTGTTGCGTTGAAATCACCAGCCGCGAGAGAGAGAGAGAGAGAGAGAGAGAGATATGTGTGTCTGCCCTCTCGTCAAATGGACCTAACATACACACACACGAGAGAAAGAGAGAGACAGACAGACAGACAGACAGAGAAGATATAGACAGAGAGAACAGAGAGATAGAGAGAGCTCACCACCACCAGGTATTTTGCTTAATTGGTTTAGAGGAGGAAAGAGAGGCGCACCTGACACTCAGACACGCTACTAATTAACAGAGACTCGGGCAATTAAAGAAAACTAATGAGGCAATTTGATATTCAACACGAGTTAGGTGTTAACGATGTGGCACTGAGTTAGTTTTTCATTTGATGTTATTCTTCAACATTTTTATTGCAATTTCTTCTTATTCTTTCATTCGTTAATTTTTATTTTGTTTTTATTCATTATTCCAATTATTTATTTCCCTTGTGATTAGATTATTGCTATTTCTTCCTATTCCACATTCGTTATTTTTTTTTAGTCATTATTCCAATTATCTATTCTCATTGTGATTAGATTATTGCCATTTCTTCTTATTCCTGCATTCGTTATTTTATATATTTTAAAGTTTTATCCATTATTCCATTTATTATCATCTTGTTACTTCTCGTTTCGTTTTATCGAATTCGTTAAATATCTCTCTCTTTCGCTTCCACTAAAATACTAATTGGTTATTTTCTTATAATTCCCATTCTAGTTGTTTCTTCCTTGACGAGTTTTATCTTTTATCACTGTTTATCATTCCTTTATCTTATTCCTCAGTTTATCACTTTGTTTATCTTATTCCTCAGTTTATCACTTTGTTTATCTTATTCCTCTGTTTATCATTCCTTTATTCTCTTCAGCCTCAATACTTTAGGTAGACTCTTTTAACATACGAATCGTCTTCATTTGCATGATTATAATTGACTTAGTCCATGTGGCTCTATCTTCCTATTCTATCTTTGTGAGTAAATTTATCTTCGTTTTCCTCCTTCTCCTTTATTCCCTCTTCTTCTTCTTCCACTTTCGGTTTATGGAATGGAGGAATTTATTGTGTTTTATTCTTTTCTTTCTTCTCTTCTTATTCTTCTTTTTTGTCTTTCTTTATTTATTCGTTTTCTTCTTCTTCTTCCTCCTACCTCCATGTTCTCTTGTTAACTTCTCTTCGTTTCCCAATTCCGTCCTTCCTCTTCCTCTTTGATCTCTTCACTTGCCACTTCTCCTCCTCCTCCTCCTCCTTGTTCTCTCACTTGCCACTTCTCCTCCTCCCCTTTCTCCCTGTTCTCTTCTCTTCATCTCTCACTTCTCCTCCTCCTCTCCCCCTGTTGTCATCTCTACTGTATTTATTATCATTTATCGTGTCTCTGTTGCCATATAAGCTTCTGTTGTTTCTGTTGTTGTTACTGTTGCTGCTAGGAGGGGATGAAGGTAGTGGAGGAGGGAGAAGATATAGGAAAAGAATAGGGGAGTAGAGGGAGAAACAGAGAGGCAGGGGGAGAAATAAAGGGGGTAGGTGTGTGTGTGTGTGTGTGTGTGTGTGTGTGTAAAGTGAATCAACTCCCAAGAAACTTATTAAAAATTACATCACTATGTGCAAGATGGAAGAGGCTGTGCTATCACGCATTTTTTTTTCTGACTGTGTAAAACGAACCTCCCTTAAAATTCACGCGACCATGAAAGTTAAAAAAACAAAAACAAAAACGAAAAACACGAGGAAAAAAACACGAAAAAACACGAGGAAAAAAAACACGAGGAAAAAAACAAACACTACATAAGTTTGGAAGTAAATCTGTACTTATTGTGATAGTGTAAAGTGATCCACCCACCAACATGATAATAGGCGGTACTTTACACTCTTTCGTGATCGTGAAAAGTGAAACTACACCCACTTACCCTCCCCCCCCCTCCCCCTCACTTACCACAACGGTGTAAGTAGATCACCGTGTGGAGTCACTTTACGATTTTTTCTTGTAAGTGGTGTGGTTAGAAGTATCAAGTGGACCACCGGAGCACTTGGGTGGTAGAGGGACTTTCCAGAGTGTACGTGGTGGAGCGTCAACGAGGGTGGCAAGCTGCGAGTCCCCGCTAAATTACGCCAAATACGGGGTTGATGTAGCGATGTGCTGAGCGGGACCACACCACCACCTACCTGTCCACGTCTCTAACCCTTCCTTACCTCTCGTCCCCGATCCTTCTATCGTCCATTCCCATCCACCTAGATCATTTTATAGGCGAGGGATAGTTTGTTCATAATGGTAGATAGGCGGTGTTGGATGGTGGGTGGATAGTATGTGGATGGCGAGGTTGGGGAGTTTGATAGTAAGGCGAGGGAAGTCAAGACGCAAGGGTTGGGACGTTGTGGTCAGGTAATGAAGACATCAAGGTGTGCCCAGAGGCTCTTCTCCTCTCCCCCCCCTCCCCTCTCCTCCTTCCCTCCCTCCTCCTCCTCCCTCCGCGTTGCTGCTGTCACCCCCTCCCTTCCCTCCCTCTCCTCCACCACCCCTACCCTACCTCCCCTCCCTTCTCCTCCTCCTCCTCACTTCATCAGTTTTATGCTTGTATTCTCCGTTGTTTATTTCGTTCACAGGGCGAGAGGGTTTAAGAAGGTTGTACAAGTGACTCGCCACTCTCTCTCTCTCTCTCTCTCTCTCTTTAATTCATTTCACACACACACACACACACACACACACACACACACACACACACACACACACACACACACACACACACACACCTCTTGAGTCAAAATTATGGAAACTAAATAAGCTCTTTATCTCTACTTCATTTTATTGTTCAAACCCCAAATTCTGTCTCCCCGCCCACCTCTCTCCCCTGGGTGGGTGGGTAGGTGGCTTAGAATATGGGTGGGTGGCATGATGGGTGTTGGGTGGTTCGATGGGTGGTGGTGCACAGGTGAATGGGTGGCATGATGGGTGGTGGGTGGGTGGGTGGGTGGGTGGGCGGGAAGAGGCCGCCACCCTCGGGTTTTAGTGTCCCTTCAGCCTGCGGTGACTCCCATATATGGCACCCCGCCCACCCACCCTTACTCATGCCGCACACCCCCTTCCCCCTCTCCTCCGCCCTGCCACCCAGACCACCCGCCGCCCGCACACTACTCCGTCATGACTGCATGTGTCGCCCGCTGCTTGCTACCTACCGCACGCCGCCCACCACAAGCCACCCACAGTACACCACCAACCACCCCCCCCCCATCACCTACCACCACCAACCACATCATTATCTGTCCACCCATCACCACCTACCACCATCACCTACCACTACCATTATCCCCTCACCCACCATCACCTAACATTACCTACCACTAACCACTATCTCCTATCACCATCATCACTTGCCTATAGCAACCACAACACCACCCACCTCCATCTACCACACACCAGTAACCACCATCTCCCACTACCACCACCTACCACTATCTGTCATCAACTAACCACCATTTCCCAATACCACCATCTTCCACCACTACCCCCAGCAACCACTATCACCCCCACCCCTTTACCTACCACACCCAGCAACCACCATCACCACCATTTACCCCCCCCTACCTACCACCACACCACCACATTACTCAGTGCCAGCCTCACAGACGCCATTATAGTTCCGATTTAATGGTTTTTAAAGCAGGCAACCCGCACCGTACAGCTAAGGAATTAGTCCTAAGCCCTGACAGAGGTGAGGAGTGAAGGGGAGGTGTTTATTAAGCAACGGTAGAGAGGGAAGTGTTGTGGGGGGTAGTGGTGGGGAGACAAGGTGGAGGGGAGGGGGGAGTTGTAGAATGGTGGGTAATAGTTATGGTGGGGAGAGAATGTGGGGTGATGGTAGTGGGAACGGAAAGAAAGAGGGGGAGGTGAGAAAGGGTGATGGGGAGAAAGGAAAACTGGGGAGAGTGACAAGAGGGGAGTTTAATTATGATCCGGTCTCCCCTGAACTGCTACACACACACACACACACACACACGTCTCCTCGTCACCCACAATACAACCCTTACCTAAACACCCATAAATATGACTCATGTACGGTGACACCCTACTCTCTCTCTCTCTGTTTCAGATCGACAATGCCACAATTCTGGGTGTTGTGATGGCCCCGCCCTCCTAACTAGTGGGTGGGCGGGCAGGCGGAGGACCTCTGGTTAGCTTACTGCCTGTTGGGGCGGAGTCCTACACCTGGGATCCTCCTCGAGGGTGGAGTGGACGAATGGGTGGACGAGGGTGGAGTGTAGTTAGGATGCAGGGTGGATGAGAGGCTGAATAGATCATGGGAAGGGGAGTGGTGGAGAAAGGGAAGGAGGGAGAGTGTGAGGGGAGAGAGGGAAGGAGGAAGTAAAACAAAAAAGGAAGGGGGAGGGAGGAAGTGAGAAAGGGAAAGATGGAGGGAAGCCATGAGGTGGGGAGGGAGGGAGAGGGAAGGAAGCCGTGAGGTGGGTGAAGGGAGGGAGGGAGGGAGGGAGGGAGGGGGGGAGGGGTCACAGGCAGGTAATACAAGTAATTAGCACGATTAAGTCTGAGTGCTTCAGGGCCAAGGAGGTTTGATGACTTAATCCACCAACCAGGCAACACCGTCCTAACCCACACCCACCCACCTGTCTCTGCCACCCACTTGTCGCTGTCTTTGCCACCCACTTGTCGCTGTCTCTGCCACCCACTTGTTTCTGTCTCCGCCACCCACTTGTCGCTGTCGCTGCCACCCACTTGTTGCTGTCTCTGCCACCCACTTGTTGCTGTCTCCGCCACCCACTTGTCGCTGTCTCTGCCACCCACTTGTTACTGTCTCTGCCACCCACTTGTAGCTGCCTCTGCCACCCATTGTTACTGTTTCTGCCACCCACCTCCTATTGCTGCTGTTGACTTGTCACACACTTATTGTTGCCTGTCACCCAATACCACCCACTATCTGTTGTCAGCCACCCAGTAAGGACTTATGCCGCCCATCAAGTACCCACGCCACTAGTGCCGCCCTCAACCTCCTACAAGCCACCCAGTGAACAACAATGCCACCCAGGAGACTAAGAATGCCCCTTCCCCGGTTGACACCCTTTCCCTTTAGCTGACACCGCCACAACCCCTGACTGACACCACCACAACCCTGACTGACACACCACAACCCCTGGCTGACACCACCACCACCTCAACCCCTGGCTGACACCACCTGGCTGACACCACCTCAACCCTGGCTGACACCACCTCAACCCTGGCTGACACCACTGGCTGACACCACCACCCCTGGCTGACACCACCTCAACCCCTGGCTGACACTCACAACCCCCACTACCTCAACCCCTGGCTGACACCACCACAACCCCTGGCTGACACCACCTCAACCCCTGGCTGACACCACTCAACCCCTGGCTGACACCACCACAACCCTGGCTGACACCACTACCAAGTCACTGGAAGATGTCGTGCAAGAGTCACTGCTTGAGGAACACCACATCTTGATTAGCCTCTGCCGCTCCACCCAAAACCTGGGCCACCCGCCACCACCCCTGAAAACTGGCCGCCCATCTTTTGCCCTCCCCGCCCAACCCTTCTACCCACGACCCAACCCCATTCTGCCATTCCCAACACCACCTTCACAACCCAGCACCACCTAGCGCTTTCCCACACCAACTTACCATCCCTCCTTACTACCCAACACCGCCCTCCCGCCCAAACAGCAGGTGAGGTGAGGCCCACATGTCTCCTCCAGGTGGGCGGTGAGGAAGGAGAGGTGTGGTCAGCCGAGTGTGGAGAGAAACTCAACCTGGGAGGCAGTCAAGCGTCGCCAAGTGGACCTATCTTTCTCTATATTAATCCTGAATCTTATATCCAGCGAACTCTTTGTTGGCGAGAGAGAGAGAGAGAGAGAGAGAGAGAGAGAGAGAGAGAGAGTTAGCTAGCACCCACATTTGTTAGATAATGTGAGGGAGAGGATGTAGCATATTCTCTCTCTCTCTCTCTCTCTCTCTCTCTCTCTCTCTCTCTCTCTCACAAGTGTCAATGGGGAAGGTGTATGAATGGTTTGGTGTTCATTCATGAGTGTTGTTGAGAGCAGAGAGTAAACAACACAGATGGCGCCCTCCCTTCCCTCCCGTGTCATTCCTCGTCACCTCAGGGATACACTACAACCCACACTTATCCATATCAACCTCTCTGGATTTTTTTTTTCCTCATTACTCTTGAAGCTTATTAACATTACATTAGTTTCAGTTGGGTGAAATGGTTCAGAGGTAAAACAGATTTCTTGACGCTGAATTCCTTCCTACATTATGACACGCTGAGGCTCCTAGCATGGTCACCGGATTCATACAATGGCACATCATACTGTACAGATTCTCTCTCCCTCAATGTTATCGATGTTATCAATCAAAATTATCTGCTGTGATCAAGTTGTTAAATAATAATGTAATCAGTGGAAGGTTAATATGTAAAGCATCAATTTAACTTTAAGTAACGATAATCTTGGCATCCATAAACGATATCTTATTACAGTATTTATTATATCCATCATCAACCTGCCCGCCCACCCAGTCTGCTGCACCACTCCTCTCCCTCCCTCAGTACCTCTACACCACAGTACCCAGCATCAAACACACCAAATGGGGCACAGGAGAGAGGCCGGCCAGCCCCCCCCCCCCACACCACGGACATACCTATCATATACGCCCGCCAAAACAAAAACAAACCAGGCGGCAGAGATTCGTCGTCGGTAACACGCCAACAATATCTAAACGCTCGCTACACTGCTTATCAATAACCCAGCAAAACCCTCCCTCTCTCTCTCAGAATAAAGTTGCTAGCCCTGTGAGAGCTTTCATGTGGCCGAGTCGTACCCGCTCGCCCGCATGACTGATCCGAACATTACCCAACGGATAATTACGTAAAATTAAGACCCGGGCGAGGTGGGTGGGCGCCCGGGTGATGTCTTCATCGTCTCTCCTGTTGCCAGCCGCACGATGCTTCCCGCTCACCTGCGCGCCTGGCCTCCCCCTCCCCAACTAACCCATTGTTCTCCCCATCTCCTCCCTCCCCGGGGCCGTTTTGAGATAAAAATGGGCAATATTAGACCGGTGGAGAGGTTCCCGAGGGATAAAAATACGGTGAAAAGCGGCAGAGTGAGGGTAGGAGGCCAGTGAGGGTCGGCGGGAGGACGTAGGAAGTCTAACATGGTCACACTGCGGCAGCTCCCTTGCGTTTTTCTGGCGGTTTGTTCCAGGTAGGGCGGCGAGGCGGACCGGCATGGTGGGTGGGCCCGCCTTGACGTCTTAATCCCGCGCTCCGGCTCCACGCAACCGAGGCGCAACCCACCTGCCCACCACCCACCGTGCCTACTACCCTCCCTCCCTCCCTCCTTCTACCAGGAAATGCAGCAGCCCACCACCACCACCCACCGCCTCATGTTGACTACTGCTTAATACCCACCTGTTCCCAGCACCCACCTGTCCCCAGCACCCACCTCTGTTCCCAGCGCCCACCTGTTCCCAGCGCCCACCTGTCACCAGCACCCACCTGTCACCAGCACCCATCTCTGTTCCCAGCACTACCACCACAATATCACAACCACTACTTCCTACCAGCCCACCACCACCATTATCACCATCTCAACTACCACAATCACCACAACCACGACTACTACCACCTAACAGCCTCAGCCCACAACCGCTACCAGCCCAGCCATCCCAACCACTACTACTACCTAGCCAGCCCACCATCACCACCTACCAGCCCACCATCACTTTCACCACCTACTAGCCCACCACAACCATCACCACCACCTACCAGCCCACCATCACTACTACCACCACCAGCAATCAACCCACCATCCCAGTCACTACTACCTACCAGCCCAACCACCACCTACCAACCCACCGCCAATACTACCACCACACCTACCAGCCTACCGCCACTACCACCACCACACCTACCAGCCTACCACCACCACCACGTAATGGCCGTAACTAACATTAAAATGCCAAGGCAGACCCACGGTGACCTGTACTGTACACAATGCCCCCCCTCCTACCTCACCTCCTCCCCTACCTCACCCCACCTCCTCCCCTACCTCACCCCACCTCCTCCCCTACCTCACCCATCTTACCTCACCTCCTCCCCTACCTCACCTTCCCCACCTCAACTCCTCCCCTACCTCACCCCTCTAGTCTTACCTCCCTACCTCACCCCTCCAGTCTCACCTCCCTACCTCGCCCCCTCCAGAAAACAACCCTTACCTCCCTCTCTCCCCACTCCACCCACCAAGAGCCCTCCTATGCTCCCTTTTACCTCCCCTCTCCAATCCCTCTCGCTTACTGAGGGAGTTAGAGGGATTTTCAGTCTTCCAAGAGAGTTAGTGTTAGAGACTCCCAAGTTAAGATAACGAGCTAACTTATTTCAGCTAAATATTTAACCACATTAACACTAACTGGAGATGTGGTTAGGTTAGGTTAGTGGCTGGTTAGGTTAGGTTAGGTTTGTGAGGGTGTTTAATCATCACGTGAAATAAGCTGCGGTGTTCACTTGGTCATTTTTGTTTTGTTTTTAATCTCGTTTATCATTATTCCTTCCTCTATCTATTATTATCATCTCTCCTTTACAAGACAAGGTACCCCTCCCCCCCTTCCCACACCACCATCCCCCTAACCCCTCACCACCACCCCTAACCCCCTTCCCACACCACCTCTACCCCCATCACCCCTATCCCCCTCACCACCACCCCACCAACATCACCAACACCCCTACCCCATCACCACCACCCCTACCCCCATCACCAATACTCACCCCATCACCACCACCCCTAACCTCATCACCAACACCCCTACCCCATCACCACCATCCCTACCCCCATCACCAACACCACCCCTGCCTCACCACCACCGCCCTATCCCCATCACCACCCCTCCCTTCACCACCTACACTCGAGTCATATTACAATGTGTATATACAGTCAACCTATCAACACCTTTAGTTACACCCCACGTACAGTATAAAGTGGGGTCCAAAAAGTTCTCACCAAGGAAAAGTATTACTATAATAATAATAATAATAATACTCTTGATGAAGATGAGTTAACCTCTTGAGTACGGTAATTTAAACCCCTGAGTACGGAGATTTAACCCTCTGAGTACAGTAATTTAACCTCTTGAGTACACTGACACACACACACACACACACTCCCCTCTCCTCCTACCCTCCACGTAAAAAACACTTCGGAATTTAAGCACTTTGGGTCTTAAACATCCGTGTTAAGCGTCAAGTAGCCCTTGGTACACACACACACACACACACACACACACACACACACACACACACACACACACACGTCTACTTGAAGCAATCATCACCCGACAGTACTTGGGGACCACCTGAAGATTCCCTAAACGCTATACCTTGAGGAGTGGTTAAGTTAGGTTACGTTAGGTGAAATGAGGTTAGGTCAGGTCCTCACTCACTCACTCAATTAACCCCTCACCTAGTCCCTCACATCATTACCTGGAAGCCTCACACCTCCAGCCATCCCATTGATTATAACCACTCACACCTTCCTCACCCACGCACCTTACCTACCCACCCACCCACCTACCCACCCACCCACCCACCTCCCTATATACACCCCCTACCCATATACCCACCGACCTACCTGGCTACCATCCACAACTTTACCAACACCTTATTATAAATGTCCCGAGCAATGATTACACTCTATGGGCGAGTTTTTGTGGTAGGTTCGACACCCTTCCCTACCTACCCACCCTTCCCTCCCTCCCTACACCCCTCCTTCCTCCCTATTCCCCTTCCATCCCCTATTCCTTCTCCTTACTCCCTACTCCCCTTCCTACCCAGTTCTTTACACCCCTCCCCCCCCCACTTTTCTCCCTTCCTACCCCTTCACCCCTCCCTTACTCCCTCCCCCGCCCCGATAAAGAGCTCACTGTGGAGCCCTCAAACCTCTCATTAGCACAAGGTTGAAGGAAATATGGGTCTTGCTTGGGTGTGGTCTTCACGGCCTTGGTGGGTCTATGGCCGATCACAGGTGGTGTAGTGGTGATGAGTGATGGTGTGGTGGTGATGACTGATAGTGTGGTGGTGATGGTAAGTGACTGACAGATGATGTTGGGGTGGGTGGAGAGGGCAGGGGGGTAGAGAGGGGAGGGGGTAAAAGGGGAGGGGGGTAGGAGGGGGTCACTATTACCCCCCTAAGGTCACTATTCCCCCCCCCCTTCACGGATACCACTACAAGATGACACACACACACACACACACACACATACGAGAGATAAACGAACACTCACGGGACAGTAACAGGAAGATCAGGACCCAGTAGTTTGGATCCCTCCCAGAAACAGTCGAGGGGCGTGATGATGGCACACGGGGTGATTTTCTCAAAGATCTGCAATAAATAAATAAATACAATACAATAAATACGATAAAATACAATAAAATATCTCATGAGGTGAAGAAATGAAATCACTTTTTTTTTTATCAAACTACTGTAACATTAAAATCGATGACGACCATGAGGACAGAGTTGGGTTAGGTTATGTTAGGTTAGGTTAGGTTAGGTTAGGTTAGGTTAGGTTAGGTTAGGATAGATTAGGAAAGGTATATGAAGGGTAGAGTTAGGTTAGTTAATTTAAAACCTACTTTACTACCACGCTATCAACACCACACTGACCTAATCTTTAACAGCCCAGAAAAAGTGAAGAGCGGCCACTTACCAGTTCAATGAGGTGGTTGTCGTACATGGGGAAGCTCGGGGCAAAACACAGATCCCGTAGACTCCAGGACCTGTAGGGGGGAGGAGGAGAAGGTTGTTAGCCGGTGATGTAGTGGTGATGATGGTGATGATGGTGGTGGTGATGGTGGTGATGATGGTGGTGATGATGATGATGATGGTGATGATGATGATGTTGTTGATGATGATGATGATGATGATGGTGATGATGATGATGTTGTTGATGATGATGATGATGGTGGGGGTGGTGATGGTGATGATGATGATGATTATGATGATGGTGGTGATGATGATGATTATTATGATGATGGTGATGATGATGGTGGTGGTGGTGATGATGATGATGATGATGATGATGATGATGATGATGATGATGATGATGATGGTGGTGATGATGATAATGATGATCTCACTCGCTATATGTTAAGCAGGTGATATGGTGATGGTAATATGCTCTCTCTCTCTCTCTCTCTCTCTCTCTCTCTCTCTCTCTCTCTCGTGTAAGCCTAAAGCTGTACCGCTACCCAATCACCCACACCTGTAATCAAGCATATTACCTGGAGTATACCTGAAGCCGATTCCCTAGGCTTCGTCTGCCCCGTCAGGTACAGTATATATGAACCAACAATTGGTTAACATGAAACCTTTTGATGTGGCCGCAAACTTGAAATATTGACAAGTTCCTTAGCCATAATGGTAGAAATAGCACTGATAATAACACTGATAATAACAATAATAACATAACAATATTGGTAATAATAATAGTACTAAAAATAACCGCAACAACAAAATTATAACAAAATTACCGACAAAAACAATAATAATATTAAAAGATGAGAGAGAGAGAGAGAGAGGAAGCAGTGGTGTGCGTGCAAGAGTGGATAGCATAGAGGGTGGTTGCCAGGGATGGACATGGTTGGCCTAGGAGGTAAAGCAAAAGGAAATCTTGACAAGGGGAACACAGTAAAGAAATCCTAAGAGCACAACACAAGGGAATCGGGGGTTCGGATTCGGAGGTTCATGGGTTCGGATTCGGGAGTTCAATAGCGGGTTTAGATTCGGGGGTTCAATAGCGGGTTCGAATTCGGAGATTCAGTAGCGGGTTCGAATTCGGAGATTCAGTAGCGGGTTCAGATTCGAGGGGTTCAATGTCGAGTTCAGATTCGGGGATTCAGCAGCGGGTTCGGGAGTTCAGGTGTTTGGATTCTGAGGTTCAGTAGCGGATTCAGGTGTTCGGGTTCGGAGGTTCAGCAGTGGGTTCAGATGTTCGGATTCGTGGGGTTCATTTATGGCAAAAAAAAAAACCCCAAAGGTTGCAATCAATTCAGGACAACTGTTACTTGCCGCCACGACATACAAACAATGAATCAGAACTAAACAAACAAGAAAAAAGATAAACAGCGACAAATTAGGCGATGTAAACAAAGGCGTGAAAGGAGACGATGTGCCCCGCTCAGTGTGTCAACAAACATGGCGGCGACTGTAATAAGGTGACGCTAGACGGGCGGGCAGACGTGAGGGTGTGGGAGGCGCCTCTCTCTCTCTCACAACCATGCACCAGTAAATAGATTCACAAGAACAAAAACACAAAGGGTCCAACAAACATGTCACAAACAAACAAACAACTACAACAGCAAAACACACACAAACACATTAAAACAGTTATCTATCTTGCTGGTGAGAGAGAGAGAGAGAGAGAGAGAGAGAGAGAGAGAGAACACACGCGGAGCAAACACGGACCAACAAACACATCACAAACACACAAACAAACAGGTGAGGGAGGGAGGACGGGAAGGAGGTGGAGGGAAGAGGTTACTCGAGGCTTCAGGGCCCAAATATTTAGCTCGGAAAATAAACGAAAAGTGAAGAGGCTTGGTGGAGAGGATAGGTGTGTGTGTGTGTGTGTGTGTGTGTGTGTGTGTGTGTGTGTGTGTGTGTGTTTCAACAGATAAATCTAAATGACATTGAATTTTGTTTCCTTTAGAATAGAAACTTTTCACTCACTACAAACTGAGTGAGCGAGGGAGCAGGTGAATGAGTGAGTGAATGAATGATATAAACTGTTATAGAAGTACAAAAAAGACTCATATTACTATTAGATACGAACCTTGGACCACAACCAAGCGAGTAGAATAACCTAACATTAGCCCCCCCCTCCCCCCCACAACCTTAATCCCATTACCGACATTTACCCCTTTAATAAACCCACAAACATTAACCAACGCTAAGAATGATCAACAGACATTCCATAACCAGACTGAAATAAAAACAAAATCGTTCCAATACCCGAATTTTCCCACATTAAGAAAGATCTAATGTTAAATAATTTCACACTAACATTAAAGGCAGAATGATGCAAAACTAACAATAATATATCGTCTTGTATTCACTGTATTTAGAATTATTAAAGTTTTATAAATAGATGCAAAAATACTAGTCTCTACCTCCCCCCCTCCTACTACTCTGCCCACCCGTCCCATCTTAATTTTGGTGGGAGTGTACTGGTCCGCGGGTGCAACAGGCCTATTATTTCGACATTCGCCACGGCCTGCCTACGGTCGACTGCAATTGAAAGGATAATTGCAAAATACCCGCTCATAATTCGTGCGCTCGGCTGCCTGGGCCACCTCCGCAAACAGCATCATAAAACAGCAATTCGTTCTCGGATTACCTGGGATCAGACAAGCGAGGCCTTTATGTCGGGGTGTCACGGTAAACGCGCCTGATTCTTGCGCAGGAAAATCTGATATATATACCCGGTACCACCCCTCCCCCTCTGCACATGCGTGGGATCCCGCCCTCGAATTTAAATCAATTTGAGACGCTCTGCTGTAACTTAATCTAAGATATATTTGTGAAATCGTGACCTACAAGACGATAAATGTTGGTATGTAAAATGAACAAGGATATAGCAATTACCTCTTCCCTCCTGCGTTCGAATTTAAATAAACTTGTAACATTTATGTTGTATCTTAACGTAATATAAAATTTGGTGAAATCATAACATAAAATTATATAAAGGTTAGGATATAAAATAATCAAATATATACCAAATACCTTCGACCTCTCGACCCCTTCTGCGCATGCGTGGGATCATGTGGTCAAGTTAAGCTCCATTTAAGTCACCATACTGTAACATAATCTAAGTTTATTTGGTGAGAGCGTTACTTTGGGCGCCAGTATATACTTTATTTGTGTGTAAGGGTGAAATAAACGTTGGGATTGTGTTCATTAGTTCCAAAAATCAGTATCGGGTGTATGTGAATTTCTCAACTGACAAACATAACAGCTAAATAAATAAATACATAAATCGTGCCAACTTAGAATCCACGAATTTAAAATATACTAAATATATTCAGAATTCAAACCCATGAACTGACCCCTTTAAAACCCGAGACTAAAACAGGCTTCAAATTGCGCCAATCATACCTCAATAACTCACGACAAGTTGGGACTGGAAGCAAATTTAACCTAATCAAATACAGTGACTTAACACAGGCTACATAATAATTCTTTTAACCGACTGTAAGTACTGTAACAAACCTGAAATTAGCCTGTATCATCCCTACCTCACCACACCCTACCTACCCAACCACCCTACCAACCCCACCACCCTACCAACACCGCCCCCTTCCCTCACCACCCCCCACCCCACCTCCCTCCTTCACCCTACCACCACCCCACTTAGCCTAATGTACGTTATATAACCCGACATGTAAGTTATGTAACCCGGCATTAACTTCGCCAACCCAGCAGACACAACGAGCCTAATTAACTGTATCTAATCCTACTTAACTACACCCAGCCTAGGTAGCTAGACTCTCTGATATTATTAACCCTAGACGATAACACTAATTTGTCCAGTGGGATATTTTTAGGTGTTTATGAAAGAAGAAAAAGAAGATTTAAGAGAAGGGAGAAGAAGAAGAAGAAGAATTGAGGGGAGAAGAACAACAATAAGATGTAATTAAGAGGAGAAGAAGAAGGAGAAGAAGGGTTAAGAGAAGAAGATAAATCAAGGAGAAAAAGAAGAGAGGAAGAAGAACGAGAAGTCAATGAAAAAGAACCAGCGTTAATCAGAGTGATCTTAATAGCTACATCTGCTTAATTGGTCCCTCTTAATGACTCACCGAGCTCGTGTACCAACTGTGCCCAATTGGAATGACTCTCTCTCTCTCTCTCTCTCTCTCTCTCTCTCACATACTATCTTTCTCTGAGGCCAATTATAATGAACGTCTCTCTCTTTCTCTCTCTCCCCTCTATCTTTCTTTCATTCTTTCTCTCACTGTACCCAATTATGACACACACTCTCTGTGGTCAATTATAATCTCTCTCTCTCTCTCTCTCTCTCTCTCTCTCTCTCTCTCTCTCTCTCTCTCTCTCTCTCTCTCTCTCTCTCTCTCCACTTTGAGTAATTTTAGAGTGGACTGACAGGTGTGAGGGAGTAGAAGCAAGTTTCCAGGTGCGACCAGACAGTAAGGTGAGACAGTGAGAGACAGGATCAGCAGGGCTTAGTATGAAATGCAAAACATAAAGACAGGTACGAAAGCAAACAGGTGCGATAGACAGGTGAGACAGGTGAGACAGGGAATTGCGAGACGGACATCAAGAGAGGTGTGAAAGTCTACAGAATAAACAACACAGGTGACAGTAAACAAGAAAGGTGAGACAGGTGACAGTAAACAAGGTGTGACAAACAGGTGACAGTAAACAAGAAAGGTGAGACAGGTGACAGTAAACAAGGTGTGACAGCCAGGTGACAGTAAACAAGGGAGAGGTGTGACAGACAGGTGACAGTAAACAAGAGAGAGCTGTGACAGACAGGTGACAGTAAACAAGAGAGTTGTGACAGACAGGTGACAGTAAACAAGAGAGTTGTGACAGACAGGTGACAGTAAACAAGAGAGTTGTGACAGACAGGTGACAGTAAACAAGAGAGTTGTGACAGACAGGTGACAGTAAACAAGAGAGAGTTGTGACAGACAGGTTACAGTAAACAAGAGAGTTGTGGCAGGTGAAACAAGTCAGACAGGTATGACAGTCTACCATCACCTAAGACACCTGAGGAGTCAATCTGGGCTGCACCTGCACGTGACTAATTGGTAATAAACACTTACCTGGACACCTCGCTGGTCTGACGCGCTGTGTACACTGTTTCTTATACCCAACCACGTGATGGAACCCGGGAGTGGAGGAACCCAGGAGTGGAGGAACCCGGGAGTGGAGGAACCCGGGAGTGGAGGAACCCAGGAGTGGAGGAACCCGGTAGTGGAGGAACCCGGGAGTGGAGGAACCCGGGAGCGGTGGAACCCAGGAGTAGTGGAACCAAGGAGTGGTGGAACCCAGGAGTGGTGGAACCCAAGAGTGGTGGAACCCAAGAGTGGTGGAACCCAGGGGTGGAGGAACCCAGGAGTGGTGGAACCCAGGAGTGGTGGAACCCAGGAGTAATGGAACCCAGGAGAGGAACCGTATAAATAGATAGATAGATAGATAGAGACCCAAAGACAAAAATAATGGTCTAGATTAATTCTGTGAGACCTATTAAAGTAAAAAGTAGAGAGAGAGAGACATCATTGCCCCCCCCCCAAAAAAAAAATATAATAGTCAAGATTAATTCAGTAAACTTGTTAAATAAAAGTATCTCATTAAAGTTTACACGTCTCCTATGTATAATGTTAATATACTATACAGTGTGTATACTTGAGACCATACACAAGGCTAAACAACTCTATTACCATGATCACAGTTAAGGAGTTAGGTAAGGGAGGGCTGTTAAGACTCTATGGGTATAAAGCATAAAATATCAAAGACCTGTATTTAAAGTACCGGTAAGTGGTGATACAGTGGTCGAGTGTGTGTGTGTGTGTTGACGATCCGCATGTATTGACAGGTGTACATCTCATCAGGTACGGTTGGCAGTCAATGTTGGTGTTATTGGTGATTATCTTAATGGCCCATATCTGACAGGTGAGACATAACTCGTATATTATTTTGAGGAGAACTTTACCCGTGGTGCTTGATGATGTGGCCACCAGGATACGTCAACAACTGTGGTGCTTGAGGATGTGGCCACCAGGATACGTCAACAACTGTGGTGCTTGAGGATGTGGCCACCAGGATACGTCAACAACTGTGGTGCTTGAGGATGTGGCCGCAGGATACGTCAACAACTGTGGTTAGCGAGGATGTGGCCACCAGGATACGTCAACAACTGTGGTTGGCAGGATGTGTACACAGGATACGTCAACAACTGTGGTGCTTGAGGATGTAGCCGCAGGATACGTCAACAACTGTGGGTGCTTAGCGAGGATGTAATACCAGGATAAATCAACAACTGTGGTGCTTGAGTGTAATACCAGGATACGTCAACAACTAGCATGGTGCTTGGATGTACAGGATGCAATCAACAACTGTGGTGCTTGAGGGATGTGACACCCAGGATACGTCAGCAACTGTGGTGCTTGAGGATGTGGCCACTGGGATACGTCTACAACTGTGGTGCTTGATAATGTGGCCACCAGAGATACGTCAACAGCTGTGGTGCTTGGGGATGTGGCCACCAGGATAAATCAACAACTGTGGTGCTTGAGGATGCATACAAGGATACGTCAACAACTGGTGTGAGGATGTGGCACAGAAATTTTGATCAACAACTGTGGTGCTTGATGATGTGGCCACCAGGATACGTCAACAACTTTGGTACTACATGCTTGATGGTGACCCAGTCTATTTTGCTCGAGTAACAATAGAATTCCACAATCCTGTCAGGTAGATAAGCCCTGATCCATGGCCACCTCGATCACCTGACCTAAATCCCCTTGACCTCTACTTGTAAGGTCACGTTAGTTCCGACTCGTGAGGAATTGTGACGTAGAGTTCAAGATAATATGCCTCCTAACACCTGGAGCCTTGGACGTGTACGAGTCACCTATAAACTGAAGCTCACCACCGGAAGAGGATCGGAGCTTTGAATATTTCCTGTAATATCCACATCAGCTTGCATATGACTATAAATAAACCGTACTAGCAACACTGGATATGTCATTTATACCCCGTAGAGTTTATCACGTTCCAACCCCCACCAACTGTCATAACTCTGAAACATATGAGGCATTAACACTATGGCCATTGAGGTATTTATCCTTATGTATGTCTCAAGAATACTCCTCCAGAATTATGAAACGTATTACCGAACACAATGTATATATATATATAGTTATGTCTTTTATCTGAAGTCAACCAGCACGAAGGTACAGTGTTTTATTATTATTCTTATATTTTCGTTTATGAATATTTACTATGAACTTTGATGGGTGTAGGAGCTTGGTGGGGCAGGGGTAGGTGGGGGCAGCAGGGGAGGGCAGGTGGGGGTTGGGGCAGAGGTAGGGCAGGTGGTGGTGAAGGAGGCAGGTGGTGGTGGGAGGCAGGTGGTGGTAGGGAGGCAGGTGGTGGGGGTTGGGGCAGGGGTAGGGCAGGTGGGTGAAGGAGGCAGAGGAAGACAGGTGTTCCGGAGGTAGGTAGTGGGCAGGTGGTGGTGGAGGCAGGTGGGTAGGGGAGGCAGGTGTGTGGGGAGGCAGGTGTAGGAGGCAGGTGGTGGTGGGGGTGGTGTGGTGGTGGCAGGTGGTGGTGGGGAGGCAGGTGGTGGTAAGGGAGGCAGGTGGTGGTAGGGAGGAGGTGGTGGTGGGGAGTAGGTGTGTGGTGGTGGCCGAGATAGAGACGAGCCTCCAACCCCCCCCAACCATCATCAGGTATAATTCAGGTAAGTTACGGGCTTTAATTAGACACTTATGTTCATTCTCGGGGTCTGAATCATCTCTCTTAACTCCAGAATAACACGTGGACATTAACCTCTTACATACGTGATGAGGAGGCAGGAATGTCTGGAGGTTTAATTAACTTTCTAGACAGGATTTTAAATGGAGGACAAAAAAAAAAAAATACATATCTTTATATACTTCTCAAATATTAATGCCAAAGTTTGTATATATTTTTTTCCAGACCAAATTATCGAGATGAGAAAAATTATTTATGGATTTGATCAACTTCCCAGAGAGAATTGAAAGTTAAAAAAAAAAGCTTTCATTCAACTTTCAAACTCAATTATACGTCAGTAAAGTTATCAGAATAGATTGACTCAAAACAAGACTAATTTACAAGTATCCCTAATTGTTATCTAGTGCTGAAAACTATAAGACTTAGGTGGTCAGTGCTTAAAGACCCTGGAATGTTGAAGCACCTAAACTAAGACTGACAGTGAACGGGTGCTTAAAAAAAAAGACCTTGGCTGTTGTATGCTATTGAACTTGAATTAAAAACAACAAATAGTCCCCAGTCTATATAAGTCCCATTCGATCAAACAGTCCCAGTCGATCAAAACAGTCCCCAGTCGATCAAAAACTCAGTCTATAAACAAGTCCCATTCGATCAAAACAGTCCCCAGTCTATCAAAACAGTCCCCAGTCGATCAAAACAGTCTCCAGTCTATAATAGTCCCCAGTCTATCAAAATAGTCCCCAGTCGATCAAAACAGTCCCAGTCTATAGTCCCCAGTCTATCAAAATAGTCCCCAGTCGATCAAAAAGTCCCCAGTCTATAAAAAGTCCCAGTCTATAAAAAGTCCCCAGTCTATAAAAAGTCCCCAGTCGATCAAAGTCCCCAGCCTATAAAAAGTCCCCAGTCTACAAAAAGTCCCCAGTCTATAAAAAGTCCCCAGTCGATCAAAAAGTCCCCAGTCTATAAACAAGTCCCAGTCGATCAACCCCAGTCGATCAAAACAGTCTCCAGTCTATATAAAAGTCCCCATTCGATCAAAACAGTCCCCAGTCTATCAAAACAGTCCCCAGTCGATCAAACAGTCTCCAGTCTATAAAAGTCCCCAGTCGATCAAAACAGTCCCCAGTCCATCAAAACAGTCTCCAGTCGATCAAACAGTCCCCAGTCGATCAAAAGCCTCAGTCGATCAAAACAGCCTCAGTCTATCAAACAACCCCCGCTATAAAAAGTCCAGTCGATCAAAACAGCCCCAGTCGATCAAAACAGTCCCAGGAGATAGTGAAGGCAGATCACATAAGAGACGATTCATTATTAAAATCATTGACAGTATGAGAGAACATCCGGAGTAGCCAAGTGCACCCGCCTCACCTGCCCACCTTAATTATGTTCTTAATCCCTCCACGCCCACCCACCCATCCACCTACCCTCCTTCACCGCCCACCTAACCACCCACCCGCCCTCTCCTCCACCCTCCCGGCTGCACCATCTACCCACCACCCACCTCCCTCTCACCGCCCACCTAACACCCACCGCCTCTCCACCCCGCTGCACCATCTCCACCCACCCACCTCAACCCACCCACCCACCTCAACCCACAGCTTTAACACATTGTTTCTTGTATTGCTTAATATATATATATTTTTGTTTGTAATATTTCGACTATAATTTGTTTTACTTTATCGTTATTGCTATGTTTAAACTTTGCATTGTCATTGTTGTTATTATTATTATAAGTTAAGGAAGATTATCATACGTATTTGATTTTCGCTTTATACAATATTTTTCATTACAATAATTATCTCTCTGTTTTCTGGATGATTTATTTACCTTCCTTCCTGGGTTCGGTTGGGGTTCGTTATATTTATTGCTTCGGATTCATAACAGCTTATTGGGTTCGGATTCACAATACTTACTGGGTTTGGTTTCATAGCCTCCCAACTTATTTCACCTGATGATTAAACACCTTAACGCTAACCTAACCTAAGGTTTGGGGGCTAATCTTCAGGTGATTGGGAAATGATCTTTGGGGGCTATAATTTTCAGGTAAACTCATGTAAACTTGTACACCATCTACAGGTAAACTTGTACACCATCTTCAGGTAAACTCAGGTAAACTTGTACACCATTTTCAGGTAAACTCAGGTAATCTTGTACAATTCATCTACAGGTAAACTTGTACACCATCTACAGGTAAACTTCCCCACATATCTGTTTACACTTTACCGCCACACCTTCCTTAACGACCCAACTACAGTAGACACTTGTTGACTCCAGAGTTCCCATACTGGTTATGGTGCGGCGCTACCTCCGTCAGTCACAACACCATCAGACACAGCGGGTGGCGGAGAAACGGCAAGACCCACCCACCCATACATACATACATCTCTCTCTCTCTCTCTCTCTCTCTCTCTCTTCTCTCTCACACACACACACAATACCATAATACACTATGTACTCACGTATCAAACATATCAATATTGACTTTCGTGGCGGCGATGAGGACGGCGGAGTGTGCTAGGAGAGCCCCGGTGAAGCACATTGGCGCCCTGGTCTTTGGGAGTGAGAATGACGATCTGTTTGGTTGTGCCGGCCCCTTCACCCAATGTCTTCTCCACGTACGCCAGCTCCTGCTCCAGCCTACCACCTTCTGCGTGAGACAACCAAATACTCCAGCTTAATAAATGGGGTTATTATATGAAGTTCTAGCAATAATAATAATAATAATAATGAAAATAATAATAATAATAATAATAATAAAACAGCTTAAAATCTCTCTCCCAGCTTATTACAATTAAACATTCCAGCTTAGAACACTTCAGCTTAGAAATGGGATTATTATATGAAGTTTTAGCAATAATATAAAAAAACAGCTTAAAATCTCTCTCCCAGCTTATTACAAGTACAGTAAACATTCCAGCTTAGAACACTTCAGCTTAGAAATGGGATTATTATATGAAGTTCTAGCAATAATAATAAAAAACAGCTTAAAATCACCAGCTTATTTCACCTAAAGAATGCCCCCCTAACACGATTTGGGGAGGTGAGGTTAGGTTAAGTTAGGTGTGTGTGTGTGTGTGTGTGTGTGTGTGTGTGTGTGTGTGTGTGTGTGTGTGTGTGTGTGTGTGTGTGTGTGTGTGTGTGTGTGTGTGTGTGTGGTCCCGGCACAATAGTGAAGGCAGCGAGCGTCACAACACAATCTACTCCCGCCTTCCTTCAATTAATCCTCTTAGACAGGCCATAGACAGGGGAGAGGAGGGGGGGCAGAGAGAGAAGGGGGGTGGAGTGGTAGAAGGTGAAGAGAGAGAGAGAGAGAGAGAGAGGAGAGAGGAGAGGAGAGGAGGGGGGGGGGAGGAGGAGAGAGAGAGAGGTGTCTTTATACTATTGGGGCCATTGGCAAGGTCAGGTCATGAAGGTAATCTCTGGGAACAATTTGCCCTCACTAAAGATGAAACGCGAGGATAAGGAACATCTGGCCGGGGAGGGGAAGAGGGGGAGTGGGAGGGGGGGGGAGGAAGGGTGTATAGGTACTTCATAATACGATAGACTTAGGCTACCCTCTTCATAGCGGTCACTTACACTGGCAGGATACACTCTCCTACACCTACACGATACACTTGGGATGGTCATCGTACTCAGGGGGTTAAATTATTGTACTCAAGTTAAATTATTGTACCAAGTTAAATCATCATACTCAAGGGTTAAAATTCATCATCAAGGGTTAAATCATCATACTCAAAGGTTAAATCATCGTACTCGTTAAATCATCATACCAAAGGTTAAAATCATCGACAAAGTTAAAATCATCGTACTCATTAAATCATCGTACTCAAGGTTAAATCATCGTACTAGAGGTTAAATCATCGTACTCAAAGGTTAAAATCATCGTACTCAGGGGGTTAAATTATTGTACTCAAGGGTTAAAATCATCGTCCTCAAAGGTTAAATCATCGTACTCAAGAGGTTAAATCATCGTACTCAAGAGGTTAAATCATCGTACTCAAGGGGTTAAATCATCGTACTCAAGAGGTTAACAGATTCAGCTGCACCAAGGCTCACCAGCACCATCACCAACATCATCATCATCATCATCATCTCCATCACCAGCTCACCACCATCACCATCTCCACCAGTCACCACCACCACACCATCACCATCCTCACCAACACCATCTCCACCAGTCACCACCACATTATCACCAACATCATCCTCTCCAGTCACCACCATCACCAGCACCATCTCCACCATCGTCACCCCACCTGGCCTAGCGAGAATGAGCGGTGCAGGTAGGTGGTATAGTGTGGCGAGGAACATCCCCCACCCCACCCCACCCGCCCGCCCACCCGCCCGCCCGCCCGTTTGAGGGATCTAAAAGCCATATTTGGTCGTTATTATGGTGTAATAAGCGGTGTACATCTCGGGTGTCTGGGGGAGCTTTCACTAAGACCTGTGTTAATGTTGTGAGGGGGTCCCAGTCTACACACCTGCCTACCACCCCCACCCCAAGTCTACACGCCTACCCCAGTTTACACACCTGTTTGCTCTGTCTACTGCCTCCCCCAAGTCTACACGCCTAGTTCCCAGTCTACACACCTACCCCAATCTGGCCAATGCCTACCCAAGTTTACACGCCTGCCTACCCCAATCTACACGCCACCCCCAGTCTACACGCCTACCCCAGTCTACACGCCTGTCTCCCTAGGTTCACACTCCTACCTGCTCCACATGCCCTCCCAGTCTACACGCCTACCCCCAGTCTACACGCCTACCCCCCAGCCCATACACGCCTACCCCCAGCCTCCACACACGCCTGTCTCCCCCAGTCTACACGCCTACCCCAGTTCACACGCCGCCCCCCGCCCATACCTGTCTCTCCAGCTCCATACCGCCTGTCTCCCCAGTCTACACGCCTGTCTCCCCAGTCTACACGCCTACCCCAGTCTACACGCCTACCCCCAGTCTACACATCTGCCACAGGGAGAGAGGGAGCAAGGAGAGAAAAATAAGTGAGGGAAGGAAGAGAGGGAGGGAAGAAAAAGAAACAGAGGGGGAGAGGGAAAGAAATGAAGGAAGAGAGGGAAGAGAGAGGGGGCGGGAGTGGTAAGGAAATGAAAAGAGAGGAGTGTGAAAAAGAAAGAGGGGTAGAGAGGGACGAAGAGTGAAAACGAAAGAAAGAAGGAAAGAAAGGTTGTAAAGAACCCCCCAAAACTAGTAATAAATACCAAGACTTCCAAACTACATAAAATGATAAAATTACACAAAAAAAAATACAAAAATAACAATAATTTAACAATATATGAGGTGGTAGAGCATTGATGTCTGTGTGTGTGTGTGTGTGTGTGTGTGTGTGTGTGTGTGTGACAAACAATAACAAACATGAAAACAAAACAACAGAAAAATTATCATACAAAAAATATAATTAAACTCATTTTGAAACACACCCCAACGAGCATGTATGAACGAATGACCAACCCTCACAGTAACGGGAGAAAGTACGAACGTTCCAGATGAAGGTAAAAAACACACACACACACACACACACACACACACACAAAAACACCAGCGTAGGAGAGCGAGCCAGTAACATGCTTGAAGGAGGCGCAGCAGGAGTACAAGAAGGTGGGTAGGTAGGTAGGTAGGTAGGTGGACTGGAGAGCACATTATAAGCTAGCTGTAATGTTTGGCAAGAGTCATTCCCCATATATGGTGGATGAAGCGGAAAAACTCTCAAGTGACTCACAGCCAATATTCTGCCGGGTGAAAACTTGTAGTAGTAGAAGGTGGTGGTGCAGGAGGAGGAGGAGGAGGAGGCTGTCTAGGTCTACAACACTAGGCCGGTTATTATACTACCTAGGTCTACAGTACAACCTATATCTAAAACACTGTCTAGGTCTAAAACACTGTCTAGGCCTACCACACTACCCAGGTCTACAACACTTATCTAGGTCTACAACAACACTCTAGTACCTAGGTCTACAACAATACCTAGGTCTACAACACTAACCAGGTCTAAAACACTGTCTAGGTCAACAACAACACTCTAGTACCTAGGTCTAAAACACTACCTAGGTCTACATCAAAACAGTGAAGGAAGTATTAGAAGCTGTAGAGGCAGTAGTAGTAGTAGTGACGGACAGTGTGAGAGGTGAGGGACAGGTGAGGGAGGAGGTATGTGGCGGTAAGTGTGAGAGGTGAGGGACAGGTGAGGGAGGAGGTATGTGGCGGTAAGTGTGAGAGGTGAGGGACAAGTGAGGGAGGGAGGTATGTGGCGGTGGTGTGAGAGGTGGGGACAGGTGAGGGAGGAGGTATGTGGAGGGTGAGAGGTGAGGGAGGAGGTATGTGGCAGAGGTGGAGGAGGTATGTGGCGTGGTGTGAGAGGTGAGGGACAGGGTGGAGGGAGAGGTGAGGGACAGGTGAGGGAGGAGTATGTGGCGGTAAGTGGAGAGGTGAGGGAGGTGGGAGAGGTAGTAAGTGTGAGGAGGTGAGGGACAGGTGAGGGAGGAGGTATGTGGGGTAAGTGTGAGGGACAGGTGAGGAGGAGGAGTAAGTGAGGGACAGGTGAGGGAGGAGGTATGTGGCGGTAAGTGTGAGAGGTGAGGGACAGGTGAGGAGGGGAGGTAGGTGAGGGAGGTGGAGGGAGGAGGTATGTAAGTGTGAGAGGTGAGGGACAAGGAGGAGCAAACAGGACTTCTCCTCCCTCCTCCACCCCGCAGCGCCACCCAGACCATTCATTATCCCAACGTTGACGCCTAAAACCCCCAACTCAACCCTAACCCAACCAACCATAACCTCAACTAACCCTCCTAACCAACCCAACTAAGTCCTCTCCCAACCAAATGACCTTCAAAAAAATCTAACCAATCAAACCTTTAAAAATATACATAGATTCAATAACCTGAAGTATAATGTTTTAGCGAGTCTTTATAGGTCACATATGGAGGAGGTTTGCTAGGGTTAGGGTTGCAGGGGGAGGTGGAAGAGGTTAGTTAGGTTGCATGGTTAGGTTAGGTTTATGGAAGGGAGGGGTGGGGTTAGGTAGCAAGGAGGGGAGGGGTGGTTGGTTAGGTTAGGGTTGCAGGGGGGGGGTGTCTTGTCTGTTTGTGTGTAGTCGTAGCAAGGGGGGGGGGTGGTTAGTTAGAAGGGGTTGCAAGGAAGGGGAGGGGGGTTGTTAGGTTAGGGTTACGTTAGGTAGCAAGGAGGGGGAGGGGTGGTGTAGTGTGGTTAGGTTAGGTTTAGGGAGGGTGTGGTTAGGTTAGTTAGGTTAGGTTGCAAGGGA